>NC_051223.1:2725699-2780699 GCF_015220715.1 Pygocentrus nattereri | reverse complement strand
ACAAAAGTATCTAAACCAACAGTAAAACATGTCCTATATCGACATGACCTGAAAGGCCATTCAGCAAGAAGAAGCCACTGCACCAAAACCACCATAAAAAAGCCAGGTTACAGTTTGCAGCTGCATATGGGGACAAACACCACTTTTTGGAGAAATGTTCTCTGGTCTGTTGAAATCAAAAATGGAACAACTTGGCCATAATGACTATTATTACATCATTCCTTATAGAGGAAAAAGGGATAAGCTTGCAAGCCGAAGAACACCATCCCAGCTGGGAAGCATAGGGGTGGCAGCATCATGCGGTGGGATGCTTTGCTACAGGAGAGACTGGTGCACTTCACAAAACAGATGCCATTATGAACAAGGAATATTATGTGGAGACATTAAAGCAAAATCTCAAGGCAAGGCGCAAATCTTCCAAATGGATAATGACCCCGAGGACAGTTTCAAAAGGTCTCAATGGCTCAACAAAGTGCAACAAAGGCAACGGAGCAGCCATCACAAAACCCCAACCTCAAACCCAAAGAAAATTTATGGGCGGAACCGAAAAAGCATGTGCATGCAAGAAGGCCTACAAACCTAACACAATCATAGCAGCTTTGTCAGGAGGAATGCCTCAAAATTCCAGCAACGTATTGTGAGAAGCTTGTGGAAGGCTGCTCGGAATGCTTGAGCCAAGGTAAACAATTTAAAGGCAATGCTACAATATACTATTAATATGTTAGTACTGTGTAACTTCTGAGCCTCTGGGAATATGCTGAAAGGAAAAAAAAGGGCAAATATATCACTGCCTCTAGTTTATTCTCCCATTTCGCATTCTTAATATATAGCAGCAATCCAACTGAACTAAGAGAGGGAATGTGTACTAGGACTGAAAAAAGTTGAAAGGAATGTCAACCGAGTTGAAGTATGACTTCATTGAAAACTGAACATTGAAAACAGACGTCCATGACGCAGTGTAGTCGTTCAACTGTTCCACAAGTGATGACATCCTTGCAGTGTTGAACAGATCTTTTATCATAAAAAAAATGAAATGATTTAGTGTAAAACTGAGTCACTGTTGTGATTAGAGTTATTACTGCAACAGGGCGCTTAGTCATTCAGTCTCAATCACATGTCGATATCAATCTACAACAGCAGTACTAAAACTCAACTGACTGACTGTAACTAAACTTGCCCATTTGATATCACAGCAGTGTGGTAAAAGAATTTGTTTCATTGCTGCCCACATATTTGCAAGCATCAAGCCCAAAGACAAACATTCCAAGCTAATCCAGAATTTAGCTCTGGAATTTGGCAGCAGGCTGAGAAAGAGGCCCATTCATAATAATTCATAACGTCTGAATAACCCTCTGACCACAAAGGAACCATTCATACCGCATGCAGCTTTACGATGAAGAGCAAACGATCTTACCTCTGCCAGCCTGACCCCTGGATAGAGGAGAACGGTCCTGGAGACTTGCAGCTGGACGCCCTGACACGCTCTACTGTATCTGCAGTAAGCTGCAAAGGTACACATCTCACTCAAGAGAGGCGTTCTTCTGCAAACAGCCTGCCACGCTTTCTCAGAAATACAGCCGGCGGGCAGGGCCCTCACGATGGCTCGAGTGCCAGGGCACACCATCTTCGTGACCTTCCTGTTGTTCTTCAGGTACCTCCTGACGAGCACAGTGGAGCGGTCCTTTTTATTGCGCACAAACTCGCAGTCGGACGCCGTACCTTCGCTGTCACTGTGCTGCTGTTGGGCTGGATTAAGCCTGGAGGCTCCAGAGCCTTGACGGGGCATATCCGAGTACCGTTCCAGAGGACATTTGGCTTTGTATCTCCTGTTAAGCCTCTCCAGGCTGGAGAAGCCGCATCTCAGATCCATTTGGCAAGGCTGAATGATAATGGGGAGGAAAAAGTCACACTGTGATCTCTTTTTTTCAATCAATACTGGGATATTTGAAGGAAAAAAAAAATTCCCACAATATTCCTGTAATATCACTCAGGCAATGGAAAGGTTGTGTTTAAAAAGGTAATTAAGCCCCAACCACTATAAAAAAATTTGAGGCTAAAAATTCTGAGGATATTTGCAGATGTCATTTTTTTATTTCGGTTTTAGATATTTTTGTGGGGTGGCACGACCGAGACTTCTTTGCATCGGTGTTATATGCCTTTGTTGTTTTCACAAGGATAGCCAACCAGGTATAACATAACATTAACCTCCTTATTTCTTCTTCTGTTTCTCTGATACTCTGTTCTTCAGTGGTCAGGACCCCCATGGACCCTCACAGGGCAGGTACTGTTTGGGTGGTGGATCATTCTCAGCACTGCAGTAACACTGACGTGGTGTTAGTGTGTGTTGCGCTGGTCTGAGTGAATCAGACACAGCAGCGCTGCTGGAGTTTCTAAACACCTCAGTGTCACTGCTGGACTGAGAATAGTCCACCAACCAAAATTATCCAGCCAACAGCGTCCTGTGACCACTGATGAAGGACTAGAGGATGACCAAAACAAACTGTGCAGCAGCAGAGTTATCAGCTATCATCTGTAACTTTACATCTACAAGGTGGACTAACAAGGTAGGAGTGTCTAACAGAGTGGACAGTGAGTGGACACAGTGTTTAAAAACTCCAGCAACACTGCTGTGTCTGATCCACTCAGACCAGCACAAAACACACTAACAAACCACCACCACGTCAGTGTTACTGCAGTGCTGAGAACGATCAACCACCCTCATTTGCATTACACACTTCTATAATTTCAGCATTGTGAAGGCTCATGCCAGGTTAATGTTTAAGGGACATCATGTTGTGCAGCCTTACCATCACGTCCTGCATTGTGGCTTTTGACTTTCCTCTGCAGTCCCATGTACGATGGAGCTGAGCTGGAGAAGGTATGGGCAGGCTGCTTCTCCTAGTGCTGCACCCAGAGGCAAGCCTGTCCTCCTCGCTTTGCTCGACCACATCAGCTTCCAGCTGGCATGAAGTGCTGCGTGACCCGCTCAAGCTTGGCGGCCCTCCATTGAGGTGAGTCATTTCAAAAGAAAACCCCTCTGTTCTTTCCCCTCTGTCCTGGCACTGCTGAAGAACAGCTAGAGGGCTGGCCCTCTGGCAGCTTCCAATCGTTTCCACCGCCCTGCATGTCCTATTTGACCGCCTGCAAGACAGTCCCTCAGTCGTGTAGCAGTACATATCCCTATATACATATCCCAAGCTGTCCAAACTCTTGGATCTGGTGTGAAAAGCACTCCCTGTGCCGCAGTCCGTTTGTATCTCCTTGGAAAGTTTAGAGTCCTGGTGGTCCTTAGATGGACACAGACGACAGGAACGTACACAGGGGAGCTGTGGCTCAGAGCTGCTTCTTTCAGGCAACTCACAACCAAAAGACAGAAGATGGTTTCTGTATTTTGCAGATGTGCAAGAGGCCATTTTGACTCCGAGCACGGTGGCAACCTTCTCTGTGGTCATGGTGACACTAAGAAGGCCATTATCTGCCTGCCGCTCCACACAAACCCTCATACCACAAAGCATTCGACAGTGGTTCTTCCTCAGTCAAAAGCACAGAAAGGCAGGATAAAGAAAAGCACAAGTTTCTGTTACAAAAGCAAGAGCCGGTGGCCTTGGAACTTAGAAGTGTATCTCAACCAAACAGTTCAAAATAAAAGAAGACAATCGGTCCGGTAGTAAGCAGCCCTCCCCGGTTGTGCAATGTCAGCTCTCTGCTCTCAGGACTTCAGGGCCTCCGAAATCTAGGAGAGAGGGGAGGAAAGGACAGTCAATACTCGGCTAACAAATGAGTGCAAACAAAAGCAAAGCTCGCTGCACAGCGATTTGAAAGCCTCCAATGCCTGGAAAAAAAGCCGTAGAGAAGTTTTACAACCCTCAAAATGACTTTTTCACGTGTCCCGTTAGATGTTTTTTTGGCTTTTGCTTTGAGAGAAGCTATGTGTGAAACAGCACCAGTTCTCTGAAGCCAGGCGGGAGCGTGCATACACTGCGAACAGAGACTGACTTGTAGTTGAGAAACGAAGAAATCACATTTGTCCAAGAACCCCAACGTAATAATGCGCTGGAATTAGAAATAAAAAAAGTCAAAAATCACACTTTAAAAATATGTGGGTCTCTGGAATGTGGGGTCTGAGGATTGTTGGAACAGATTAGGGCTGCGGGTTGAGAGGAATTAGTTATTTGACTTTGAGTCTGTTTAGCCAGGCAAGGTCCACAAGCACCCCCCCCACCCCCACCCCCACCCCCACCCCCACCCCAGGCCATAAATCTGTGCAAAGAGATGGGGGTAGGACAGGAAGGGCAAGGGTCCAGCAGAAATTTGTAATGATACGAAGAGGAAAAAGAGGGAACAAAAACCTACTGTAGCTAAGCAACACAAGACCTGACCGGGCTGTCTGCATAGAACTCATAGTAGCATACAGTACCTCTCTCACACGGGACCATCATGGGTACATATAACCTATTTACAGAATACCTGAAGCCGCACCTTTGTCCTTCTTCATGCAACACACAAATTGTTTGAGCGGTTTTCAACACAGCGCAAAGAAAAACATTCTTGTCTTCCACTTCTAACAACACTTCCACAGTTCTATGAACACAGATTGCGCAGGAGATTAAAAAAGGACACTCCCTTAGCGTTACGATAACAGAACACTCAGTGTCCATGTGACACTTTAACTCATCAGGTATAGAACGCTGCACATATAAACACCACCGGTCCAGACTGTAGTGCAGTTTTCAGGTCTGACCATCAAGCAGATTTTTATTCAGAAATACACGATCTAAGAGTCCGATCTACCGGATGTTTGGAGGTGGCATGCAAGAACTGAAGGAGAAGTTTACGTCCAAGAAGCATTACTGCGATCCACAAGTTGCGAAACTAAAACAGGTATTTGAAATAGACGCAGAATTTCTGAAGAAAATGCTTCACAAAGCTTCAACCCTGAATCCTCACCATCAATTATTCAAAGTCTCCGAAATCTCTGAAATGCATTACTTCTGCCCTCATTTGTCATTTCTAGGATTATTCTTTTTTTATTAACCTTAGAATATTACGACTCACACCTCCGGCCAAATTCGCTGTGGACAAAAACACTAAGTGTAACAGAAACCAGAGCTTGAGATGAAATCTTATCTAAAAAGCTTACAGCGCCCTGTTTTGACTATCTGCACACTCCTGGTGAGGGTGTTGCTGAGTGTGTGTGTGCGCGCGCGCATGAGTGTGTGTGTGTGTGTGTGAAATGAGACATGAGGCAATTGTATTGCTTGGGAATTACGGGAATTCCCCCTACTCCGACCCCCACCCCCAAAACGCACACTCCCACACAACCAGACAACTCTAGGCTGAAAACAGCAGGGAAAGGACATGATAATGAACTACAGCTGAGGCTCATCTAAGCCCAGAGAGGGCTACCTTAAAAATACACAAGCTGGAGTAACATAAACTGTGGTAACGGACAAAATGACGGGTAAGCATATCTGGATCAGCGTTTCATATCAACTGCCAATAGAAGTCCTGCAAAAATGACCCATTATAATAAACTCACCAATGATAAACTGAATTTCTGAACAGCTAATGGACAAAAATTTATAACATTTGGGCCCAGGGTTTTTCCTGGGCCCGCCCACACACACACACACACACACACACACACAATGCTTGGAAGATCAACAGACACCACCAAGACACACTTTCAATCTGACGGTCCTCTGACTTTATGACAGTGGGTGTGTCATCAGAAGACTCAGAGTTTCTAGTTTGTCCACACAAACCAGGTGTGTCACATTCAACCCGTGATTTTTCACACACAATTTTGCAACTCACCTTGCAGCATCTGTGATCTAGGACACAATGTTTCCCTCACATTAAATAAGGCGTAGGCCTATTTTCTTCCAAAAGTGACTTGAGGGGACAGGTTAACACCTCCTAGCAAACAGTTAGATATCTCTCTGCGTGGACCAAAGTCCATAAACAGGGTCGCAGGGACGTAAAACACTGTTCACTGCTGCACCTACAAAAAGTCGTTCAACATCAGTGACTCGTTTCAAAGTGGGAGGAAATACCTGCAGCACCTGCGTCAGTTCCAAACGTAAGGAAAGGTACCATTTCATTCAGGTTGACCTGCGTAAAAACAGCCAAAACTGACTAACAGATCCGAGAAAAGACGAGGTCAGCGTGGCGAGAAGCTGCACGTCCATGCCAGCTGAAGAACAAAAAACCCTCAGAATGCAAGCATCATATACGGCCACAGAGAAGAAAATATTAGTACATTGGTAATAATTATTAGTACATCACTGAGACCAGGACACACACAATCTGTTTAAATGTGTCAGGGGGTTGAATCTTTGTTTCCTTTGCTCTGCAGAACTTCACGCCTGAATCTAAAACAAAGCACAAACAAAACAAAGTGTGCAGAATGTTTCGTGCTAACAAACGTCCTGCAGCCAAAAAGTGGAACTTATGAGGTGCTAAGCAAATCTTAAAACCTGTGTGTGTAAGTCTGAGCACTGTAAACGTCACTCACACCTTTCTCACCCTGGAACATGAGACACCGCACTTAAACCCAGTCAGCACCAGCCCCACTTAGGCCAGACTGCACATCCCCTACAGCTGGTCAGCGATCTGAAGCTCACTCCTCTACACTGCTTAGTAACGTACAGTGGTGGACAGTAACTCAGTAAATGTAATTGGTTTCTGTACTTAAGTAGTTTTTTTTTCTGTATCTGTACTGAAGTTTCTCCGTTCTGGGCGACTTTTTCCTTTGACTCCACTACATTTCAGAGTCTAATATCCGACTTTTTCCTCCTACATTTTGAGAAATCTGTCGTTCCTTTTGGTTTCTGTGTGTATAAAAATGTAACACGTCAAAACAAAAGAAGCGCAAAGCCAGAGCACCAATGATGAACTAACTTAACCTGTAAAAACACCACAATATAGAAATATGTCCACATATGCAGTCGAGACTGACGCGTTTCTTTTTTTCTGAATTCATACAAACACTTTCATTTTATAGTAAATTAGTTTGGGCTGGTTTATGTTTATGAACAGACGCCTACAGATCAACATAGTAAAGGAGCTCATCTGTGATCCTGAGTTTAAAGCCAGTTTTTATTCAGCTTGTAACTAATTTACAAAGTCATCTGAAACTTTGCTTGTGTGTAAAAAGTGATTTCAGAGCCACTCGGTTCTCCCTGATGGAAACTGTTTACCTTCAGTGTTTTGTGCTTCTGATCATTTTAATAGACGTCAGCGTCACTAATTAATGACGTTCTATTAAAAGACTGGTTTACCAAGAGAGACGCTGGAGGACTTTCACCTGAAATGAGTTCATGAAGCCAGTCTGGTTATAAAAATGATAACAGGACATCAGAGCCAGAATTACTCTTTTAGTACTTTTACTTTATACTTAAGTACATTTGAAGGTAAATACTTTAGTACTTTTACTCAAGTGGAGGTCTAAAGGGAGGAACTTCTACTTTTACTGGAGGAATATTTACCTCGGGTGTCTCCACTTCAACTCAAGTCCATGATTTGTTTACTTTGTCCACCGTAAATATACGACACACCTTTAAAACACTCGAAATCCTAGAAATGGAACCAAAGAGCCTGAAGACGGCGAGAGCGTGGTTTACTCCAGGTTTACTCAGCGCCTTTATTTTCTAGTTGACATTCGTTTCCAACCTGCTAACTAGCGTTAACCGCTGCCACTCGCAGACAGTTCCACTCACAGCACTGACCTGCTGACTCTGCACACGGAGCTGCCGCACAACTAACTCGAGTAAATGTCCATAAACAACGTGTGGAAACGCACTCACCCCACAAGAGCGCAGCCTCGCCGCTTCTGACGAGACGTCTGCGGAAGCTGGAGGAGAAGCGACGTTAGCTGGAAGCAGCCAAGCAGGGCGAAGATAGATGAACGGAACCGAGCGAAGGGACGGCTGAAACACGTGTGGAGGAGGGTTTGCCTGTAGACTCAGAGAGAGATGAGAGAGAGAGAGGGAGAGGGAGAGGGAGGGAGAAAGAGAGTGTGAGGGAGTGAGAGAGAGGGAGAAAGAGAGAGAGAGTGTGTGAGAGAGAGAGAGAGAGAGAGACAGACAGACAGACAGACAGAGAGAGAGGGGGGGGGGTAACCTATCTAGGAACGTGCGAGGCTGTAACTGTTCCGAGCCGGGAGTTTTCGTGATCTCCTCGGTTTGTAGAAACCACGAAAATCGTATTTCTGACACTTCTTAAGCTGAAATTGAGGGAAATTTCAGAGTAAAATCGCCCATTCTGTCATTTTGGGCTCAAATAGTCGCCCAACGATAGTATTGGCGGTTACTCTGACGTCATCGCTGCTGTGGGGACAAAACATTCATTCATTCATGGCATTTGACTGACGCTCTTATCCAGAGCGACTTACAATTTGATCAGTTTATACAGGTGGGCGAAGGCGGTGTTAGGAGTCTTGCCCAAGGACTCTTATTGGTATAGTGTAGGGTGTTTACCCAGGTGGGGAAACCCCGGTCTACAGTGTAGAAGGCAGGGGTGTTAACCACTACACTAACCAACCAAACCTCGTATCTCCCGTTTTTTTTCCTACCTCACATTTTTTTTGTTTTTCAGTTTGACATCATTTATAAACACCTGTTGCTCTTTACATGGGGTGTCATGATCAATGAACCAAAATAAATGGCCCAGAATTACTTGGGGAAATTTCATACATTATTTTTATATATATATATAATGAAAAAATGTTATTGTTTTAGTAATGCCATCAGAGTACGTACCATATGTCATGTACCAGACTTGTACATTGGCTCTGTACGAACGGTCAGGAAACTTGGTCTGTCCAGACGCTTTGCGTACACTGTGCCATGTCAACAGTGGCCCGTAAAAACTTAAAGGAATTCAAAAATCCACCCATCTTTTCAGATTTCCTGCACAATTAAATCAATAAGATCACTCAGAGTAGTATTCTCAGTGCTAGTGAAAGGAACCGAACGTCCAAGGCCCAATCCCATTTCACCCATCCCCCCTACCACTTAGCCCTTACCCCTCTGATTTGTGCATTTACACCTAGGGGTAGGGCGTCCCAATTTTAGCTGTGATAGAGGGGTCGAAGTGTTCCAAACGGAGGTTTTTTGGTGGCACCGCTCCAAACGGAGTGGCGCTAGCACCGTTCTCCATTAAAAATGCCGAAAAGCATTGTATTACCCTAGTTTAATGTTTTACGTTCCTTTTATTCAAAACAAGGTGAAAGAAAAGTTACTTAGTAGTATTCTGATGGCGCAGTAGCTAGCTAATTTTTCTGTTCCACCTTAAATGGTGCAGCAGTTACATTCTGGCACCTCAGGCAGCAGAACTGCTGTGCCATTTAAGGTGAAACAGCGTAATTCGAACGAGAAGCTGGAGAATAGCTGACTCATTTCCAAAAAAGTTGGTACGCTGTGCAAAATGTAATAAAAACAAATTTCAATGATGCTCAAATCATTTAAACCATATATTTCTCTGAAAATACATCAATACTGCAACAAATGAGTTGTTGAAACTGAGAAATTTGATTTGTTTTTTTTTTTTAAATATGTGCCCACTTTGAATTTGATACCAACAACACGTTCCAAAAAGTTGGGTAGAGGCCCGTTTACCACTGTTTCACCACGTCTTCTTTTAACAGTACTCTGCCAGTGTTTGGAAACTGAGGAGACAAAGTAGTTTTGAAAGCTATGTTTTTCCGTTCTTGCCTACCAAAGGATTTGAGCTGCTCAACAGTTCTGGGTCTGTTTTGTTGCATTTTTCATTTCATAATGCGCCAGATGTTTCCAGTGATGACAGGTCTGGACTGCAGGCAGGTCAGTTTAGCACCCGGACTCTTATAATACAGAGCAATACTGTTGTAATACATGTGGTTTGACATTGTTTTGCAGACACAAACAAGGCCATCCCTGGAAAAGACATAGTCTGGATGGCAGCAGATGTTGCCAAAACCTGTTTATATCGTTCAGCATTAATGGTGCCCCTTCACAGATGTGCACGTCACCCATGTGGCACTACACCTAGGTGGTGTTTTTTTTTTTTGGCATTACACAACTTTACTAGCCCTTCGTTGCCCCCGTCCCAACTTTTTTGGAACATGTTGTTGACGTCAAATTTAAAATGGGCATATATTAAAAAAAAAAATACAATTCTCAATTCTCACATTTGATAAGTTGTATTTGTACTATTTTCAGTTAAATATAGGGTCTAAATGATTTCACATCATTGCATTTTGTTTTCCCAGTAGTCATTGGGCGGAAGGCAGGATAAACCCTGGACAGGTTGCCATGGCGATGGACTGGCAACCTGTCCAGGGTGTATCCTGCCTTCCGCCCAATGACTGCTGGGATAGGCTCCAGCACCCCCCCACGACCCTGAGGGAGAAGCGGCTTAGAAAATGAATGAATGAATGAATGAATGCATTTTGTTTTACATTTTGCACAGCGTCCCAACTTTTTCGGAAACGGGGGTTGTAAAAAGCCCGGAGACGAGACGGGATGTGTGGAGTACAACTTAGAAAATAATTCAATAATTTCAATGGATTATGGGACAGTTATGTCCCCTGACTAAGGGTGCTGAGATGTACCCTTGAGAGGACCACCCCAGGGACAGTATGGTACCTTTATTTCTGAGATTGTATGAATTCAATACTTTTATGTTTATTTTTATCTAAATTTTTCTTAAACATTTTAAGGCCCATGTCTGATACTAGACACTAGATTTTATACACATCAGAACAAAGCACTTTTCATGCTGTCTGAAACTATTAGTGACCCTATGAGGAGAAGCCTTCTACTGTGGGACTCAACTAGAACTAAAGTCAGAGAAACAAACGGGGGGAAATGTAAGATTTTATTGCACCCAGATTATACAGAGAAACCATTATTGATCAGTATTAAACATAATATGTAATATCACTTTAAATTAGCATTAAACATCTCCCATCCTAACCTCCTTCTGCAGAGGAGCTTCATTACTGCCTGGTTTGGTAACTGCACTGCCTCCAACCGCAAAACCCTTCAGCGAATAGTGTGGACAGCTGAAAAGATCGTTGGTGTCTCTCTTCCCTCCACCATCATGGACATTTACACCATCCGTAAAGCCACCAGCATCGTAGATGACCCCCCACACACAAACCATTCTCTCTTCTGCCATCTGGAAGAAGGTACCACAGCGTTCGGGCCCTCACAGCCAGACTGTGCAACAGTTTCTTTCCGCAAGCCATCAGATTTCTCAGCTCCCACAGACCGAACTCGAACTGATGGACGCAGACACACACACATAGCAAATGACACCATCCTGCTCCTCACTTCCAATTCCAGACGATGTCTAAGATACTGTAATTATTGCATTTCACACTGAAATACTGTAATAAAAAAGTTGAAACAAATAATCAAAGTAAATAAGCCATAAACTTTTATCAATTATGCGAATTAATCTAGTTAGTCTACTGATTCTACGGAATTATACTGTCTATTCAACAAAAGGAAACTTCGGAGTGAAGGTGAAGAACATAATCTTCACCAGCCTTTTAGACAGAACTGACTTTTCCCATTCTCTGTTCTTCAAGAGCAAGGACCTCTTATGCCATCCAGAAAGAATGTGCAGGTCATCCAGTCTGAGATAAACCATCCTGCTGCACTGAAACTACGGCTTTCCTATTGTAATTACAACATAAAATCAAAGGGGTCAGGAGGTTAACAGGCCATTCAAGTACATTCAAGTCTTCCATAAGCAGCTTGTTTGGCTAGAGGAGACACATGACTGGATTTGAACACGCCCTCCCTGCAATGACTCACGAACACCACCCATCTTACTGCTGCACTGCAATATCGCTCGGTCCTTCTCTCTGAATCATGCACAACGGCTTAAGGATCCATAAGAATACCTTTAAATATGGCAACAGCTTCTTCCAGACCCTTCAAGTCTCAGACTGCCATGCGAAGTAAAATAAGCCAACCCACCTCACACATTCTACACATGAAAGTGGTGATGGGCCTCTGCCTACTCAGTCCTTATCCATGTTGGTGAGGTTTGGCTTTTACCCACGCTTTCCCACATAAACGGTGAATTGAATGAAGTCTACCTAAACACCAAGGCATGGAAATCTATGCATCTTGCTCCATCTAGGGGACGTCTACGGTATGCTCCCTACAAGGAAATCATCCATCCATCCATCCATTTTCTAAGCCGCTTCTCCGTCAGGGTCGCGGGGGGATGCTGGAGCCTATCCCAGCAGTCTTCGGGCGGAAGGCAGGATACACCCTGGACAGGTCGCCAGTCCATCACAGGGCAGACAGACAGACACTCACACCTAGGGGTAATTTAGCATGTCCAATTGGCCTGACTGCATGTCTTTGGACTGTGGGAGGAAACCGGAGAACCCGGAGGAAACCCACACAGACACGGGGAGAACATGCAAACTCCACACAGAGAGGACCCTGGCCGCCCGGCCGGGGAATCGAACCCAGGCCCTCCTCGCTGTGAGGCGACAGCGCTACCCACCACGCCACCGTGCCGCCCTACAAGGAAATCATTTGGCAAGAAATTGTTAACCTGTTCTTTAGTCATTATTTATTTTTGAGCATTTATTTCCAGCTTATACAACAGATTCTTGTCAACAGTCAAACCACACATTAAACCAGCCACAACGACCACATTTGAGGGGTTTAAATCTTTTATTTACTAAATAAGACTATATAAAAACAGTATTTAGCTGTGTTAATATCACAGCTTAAGTGGCTCACGTGAACTGATCACTGTTGACAGTGTGGATGTTCACCCCTGGATGAATGACACAAAGATAAGCGGCACCATTATAAAACCTATATAAGCGGCAAGCTGCTGTTCTGCTTCTAATCTGGAATTGAAAGTATAACAAAATATCACTTCTGTTTCTATTAAATACACAAAGTAAAATCCACTAATCTTTTAAAATAATCCATCTTATTAGAAAGTTGTGGGATCAACTTCTGGAGGGCACATGTAGACCACGTTGATCTGAATTGATATGGTATCGCAAAAAAAGTCTTTCAGGCAACATTTATTAACTGATGTATTCTCCAAAAAAAAAACAAGGCATTTTCTATAAGTGCTTCTGTTTAGACTGACCAGGTGATCAGTGCAAAGTGCCATCATGTCATGTCAATCGTAGACAGACGTGTGAGATCCTGATCATCTTCCAAATTAAACACAGCAAGTAAACCCTCGGAAAAGTCATTTGTACTTTGGTCTTCTCAATGTGCAGTATGTTAAATGAAAAAATGAAACACTATAAATCAATTTTCATCTAGTTAATGTTTGCGTCCTGTAATCTTTGGTAGGCCTATAGCACATTGGGACAAGGTTCAGGCTGAAGTTCATGAAGTGAAATTACGTGATACCCAGTTGAACTCGTAGCTCATAGTATCAGCTGCATTCTTACTAACAAACTTGTTTAAATAAAACATCTAGATAATGAGACAAACTAAATGTCACTATTTTAATGAATAAAAGTGGCTATGCCACTCAAAAAGTAATGCCACCTGCACCGTCAATGGCCAAGTGCAAATGCAGGTTATGCCATATTTCGCTTCCGTATGCTCTCCCAGCTTTTAATCTTCTGACCAGCAGTCCATTATAATATGGTTTCATAAATATAATAAAGCATATCATCATTTAGAAAAATAAATACACATAGACCTACTTAAAAAGACCATTTTTGCTTGTGTCCCTCAAGTAGTGTATAAGAGTGATTCAAGTTTACCTAAACAAACTAAACCACTATGGTGGTAACATATGCTTTGTTCTTTGGTATAAAATAGTACCAAATTACCGATATTTAGTAATTACCAAAAGCTAATTAGTGCATATCTGATTCACGATAATATCTAGATTTAAAACTAAGCAGCTCAGGTTTTCTGTCTGGTGCTGTTATACCACTTCCTCAGCGCCACCCCACTAGTACTGCTTATGACACACAGTGCCCCACCAACGCTCCACCAGGTTGGCTTGCGATTGAGGAAGAGAAACTGCAGGACAAAAGCCAGAACTACGTCCATAGTCCTCATGAGTGCCACTGGACCAGCCTTTTCAATCTGCAGGGCTTTGGTGAGGAATATCTGCCCGACTATGCCCAAAAGTCCAATGGATATTAAAGTCCACCTGTCCCAACCGCAGGATGGCATGGTCCACTCGTCCATGATGAACAAGGCCACGACACACTCGATGAGCCCTAGCGTCGCATAGTACCAGACAGAGAGGCAGTAATGGACGTTTTTGCCCATCTTCCTCAGGATGACCATAGTGCAAGCTGCCCCGATGGCCCCGCTAAAGGCAGCCACTGTGCCCTTGATGTGGTTGGTGTATTCGCCTTCGATTCCCGACAGCTCTTTGCCGAACATGAAAGGCGGCCTGGCTATGAGGATGACCCCTGTGAGCGTGAAGACTGTGAAAATTACATCCCAGATGGTGCAGCGTTCCTTCAAGAAGACCCAGGCCAGCAGAGCTGTGAAGACCGGGTTGCTGAACATAATGACGGTGGCATCGGCTAGGGGCATCTGGAACACAGCATAGTACAGCAGGATCATTGCACTGGAGCCCAGAACTCCTCTCAGGAACAGGTAGACTCGCATTCCACGTGGTCCCAGGAACCCAGTCCTAAATAACAGCATGCGTGTTATGCAGACATGGTAGAAAACAACTTATTCTTTACTGATACTGAAACTTTGAGGATAAACTAATACCACACTATTTCTAAGCTTTAATTCTAACCGTTTTTAATTGAAGCGGTTCACTTATGTAACCATCCAAAAGTTCCATACTGAAACACTCTACTATCACAGAGGAATACAAACATAGCCAACATGACTTGTATAAAAAGTCACTTATAGTGGAAGTATGAGTGCGCAATTCACCTACTGTTTTAAATCTCTTTGGATAAAAGTACAAACCCAGTCCCAAAAAGTTAGGCCAATACGTTAAATGCTGACAAAACACAGGAAAAAAAAAAAAAAACATCTGTTCAATTCTGTATAAAACTGAAAACGGCACAAAAACAGAATGTTTTTGTAAATATAAATGTATAAGTTAGAACAGGAGCATGTTCACCACTGTGTTACATCACCTTTCCTTTTAACAACACTTAATAGCAATCTGGGCAATCATAAGAAGAAATAAAAAATTTTTTGCACACACTTTTTTGCCGTGCTTTTCTAGGAGTCTTTAACTCTGCAACCATATGGGTCCTCCACTGTTGTATTTTGCCCACGTGGTGGACAGGTCTGGACTACCGGAAGGCCGGTCTAGCACTGCAATCTTATTCTCAGCCATTTTATAATGTGCAGAATATGGCTTAAGTATGAAGATCCCTAAAAAAGATGTCACCTTGAAAGCAGCATATTTTGCAAGCTGCCCACTATTACCACCTCCTCCAGCCCAAAGACAGATCATAACTTTTTAACTTTATGCTGGTAACAATCTAGATGGTCATTTTTTCCTTTGGCCCAGAGAATACAACATGCATTATTTCCATAATTAGTCCTAAAGGTTTACTCGTCAGACTCATCAGTCCATTTCAGATGTGCTCCAGCTCAGAAACGTTGAAGGCGTTTCTGGACTAACGGCTTTCACTGTGCACTCTGTAATGCGTCTTTTTGGAAATCATGGATGCTGTAGGATAAAAAGGTGAATGAACATCCTGCTTGTTATCAGGATGGGGGTGCACTGTTGACTCGCACATCTGTGAAGGCTCCATTAATGCTAAATGATACATACAGCTTTTGAAACCACATATCGCTGTTCTCCGAAGAAAACCCCATATCTCCAAACCTTTACAGGAGAAGAAATGACCCACTTTAATGCAAGTCAATGGAGTCAGACTCTCACCCCCCCCCCCACCCCCCTCATTCTGGGCAGTTTCTCTTGGTCCATTCATCATGAAATTCACATACAATGTAAAGGCAACAGACATTTTCAAATTATGTCAAAAACTGAAAAACAAACAAAAATGGAGATACAAGGTTTTCTTCTGACAGCAGCGACATGCTGCCATCCAGATGACGTCTTTTTCAGGGAAAGACTTGCTTATTTCAGCAAGACGATGCCAAACCACATTCTGCATCTATTCCAACAACATGGCTCCGTAGTAAACGAGTCCAGTGCTAAACTGGCCTGCCTGCAGTCCAGACCTGTCACCCATTAAAAACATGTGGCACGTTATAAAATGAAAAACACAATAAAGGAGACCCTAAACTGCCGAGCAGCTAAATTTCAGTATTAAGCATTAATGGGGAAACACTTCACTTTCAAAACTACCACCACAGGTCACTTACTGAGTGTTGTGAACTAACGCAACAGTGGAAAGCATGTCCTCGTTCCAACTTTTTTGAAACATGTTGCTGGCATCAACTTTAAAATGGGCATATTTTTTTCCAGAAACTACAAAATTGCTTAGTTTCAACAATTGATATGTTGTCTTTGTACTATTTTCAATTAATTACAGGGTTCAAGTGACTTGCATCATTCTGATTTTATTTATATTTGCACTGTGTCCCAACTTTTTCAGAAACAGGACTGTATGCAGTTTTATTTAGCTAGTACACAGTCCGTCTCTGCGGTCTGTGAAAGCCTGAACACCATTAAAAGTAGTTTGGAAAGTACTGATGCTGCCGATTCTGCACGTAAAAAAAAAACAGAATAAACTTCATATGAATTTGAGAGAGAATATTTGACATTACCAATATATAAAACCAACCGGTCTCAGTTACCTTAGCTATCTAATGTTAGGTAGATGAGTAAGTGAACTGTTTGGACTGTTATGTATAGCAGTAGTACTAATCCGTTTCAATAGTTTAGACAGCTAAATAGCTAAATGTCCAAAAAATAAAAAAATAAAAAGCTAAAATGTTATTCTCCAGGGTGTATTTTAGATTTTCCATCTGAATATACATGACCAAATCATAAGGCAAATTACTGAGTAACTGCATGAAATAAATGTACTGTTATTTTATTTTTGTATTTATTTATTTATTTATTGTAAAAGTTCTACTCAAATTAACAGAACCTGTTTTATGATCATATACATATTGCCATATGCTTTACTGCCTAAAGCCAAAAATCTTTTTTTTATAAAATAAAATAAAAAATAAAGTATTTTATAAAAATAATGTTTCCAGAGCAGATCACTGAAGAGACGCCTTCTGTTTATAGTTATTAGCCCAGATTTGTGGAAAAACGGGTCGACTTTCAGTAGAAAATCAGCTTTTTTCATTTTAAGGGTTAAAATGACATCACCCATCTATTTGACTGGAAAGAAGTGTTACAGCTCTCATATGACACCCACCGTTTGAATGTAGCTTATGAAATATTAAAATTATGAAGAATATGAAGTGCACTTTGGAACCACTGGTGGTCTCAAGGAGGTGAAGAGGCTAAGAGATATCACAGCCTGAACAATGAAGTGATTAATCACTGTGACAGAGACGCATATTATCAGCACTTTCCACGGCACTGCATACATTCAGGCTGGATTTCCTGCAGACTCAGATCTTCAGTATCTACTCCAGCCTTTTCTACTGGCATGAGGCCTAATACAGATAATGGGTATTGATTACGAGTATAAACATCCACCTGGGATGACTTGCACTTACTTGTAGTAGATCATAGGTGGGATAACAAACAACATCTGAAAAAGGCATCGTAATGCACTGATTTCCACAGCATGTACGCCCTCGATTTTCTTTACAAGAAGAGCAGCCACTGAGAAAAATACGGAGGCCAGCAAACTGTACAGGAGACCAAGACCAGGACATGCTGGTTTCTTCTCTGCTGAACAAAACAAACCACAAAGAAACAATCAACCATCAGGGCTAAATTACAGCCCAGCTACCCTTTAATTTTTCTCTTGCTGAAATCTCAGTCATCTACTGGAAATACGTTACCCGTTTCATTCGTGCAGTACATTTTCATCGAACGCTGCATTTTGTTGGCCGAATTTCTGTAAAAATGATGGAAATGGGACACGACAACCTCACTGCTTGACTTGGCTTTGTGGGGTGTGATCAGAATTTTGATTCACAAATGGAATGAAATGAAGGGGTGGGAAGCAGCATGCAGTGGTGTTGGCTTTCAGTGATTTGGTCTCACTCTGCACACGAAATGATACTGAGCAAACAAAGGCAGCAAGGTTTGATGCGATTCACCACCACATAACGTTACTACTACCTGTCGGCGAGTTGACCTTTTGCTCAATATCCCCAAGGTCATGAGCATGCCAAGATTGGACAAGGGCCAAATTGGGTCAACATCCCTTGGACTGACCACAACATGGGGTCTGGAAAAATAACAGAGGTCTGCTGATCAGGGTTTAGACAGAGCTAAGAGTTTCAATCATTCTCAGCTTTACACAGAAAGAGCTCTTGTTTCCTGAAGTGACTTGTAGCCTACAACTTTCCCACAAAGCCAGCGTTGCAAAGCTTGCGCAGTAGTTACGTCAATCTCCCAATTTCCCCCTTGGTTAAATCAACAGAGTATTTGCTTTAAGCTCCGTGACAAAGCAAAAGGGTAGTAAAGGCCTACATCAGATTACGTGTCTATCTCCATACTTATTCATTTATAGCCCCAAACGCAAGGCCACGCAAGTTCAAGGGGAATTCCATCCATTTTTTTAATGTTCTGAATAATTCAGTCCTAGAGACGTAAACGAAGTCATTCAGAGTGGATTGACGTGAAATGGTTTGTTGTAGATTAAGGGAGGCTTTAGAGGTGGATGTCTGGTTCCTATCACCACCACTGTAAACAATTCTGACTCGGTAATAGAGTCAGATCTCTTTACAGTGGCGGCCATGTCCACATACTAGTGTGCTCATTTCATCTACTAATCCAAAAGCACCAGTAATCCTAATGCCTTTAGATTTTATATATAATATCCATTATATAATACTCAGTCATTAAGGCAAACTAGGCATAAATCAGAAAAAGACTTTTTGGGGGGTCTATTTTGCCTTACAACGTCCTGTGTACACCTGTCTGCTCTGCCAAGAACAGATTAAAATAACAGAAATTAAAGTAAATTTTAAGTCGAAACTTCATCACAAAGCGAGCAGCGGTATATCTGACCATATCATGCAATAACAGTGTGGGGGAGCTTTTAGAGACGGACGTCTGGTTCCCATCACTGCCACTGTGGAAATTCTCTAGAACGGAGCTTCTCACACAACCCCCCCCCCCCCTCCCCCCTCCCCTCCCACCCACTTCTCTCTCTCCCACCTCTCTCTCTCCCTCCCTCCCACCTCTCTCTCTCCCTCCCTCCCACCTCTCTCCCACCTCTCTCCCTCCCTCCCACCCTCCCACCTCTCTCCCACCCTCCCACCTTCCCACCTCTCTCTCTCTCACTGTGTCTATGTCTCTCTCTCTTTCTCTCTCTGTCACTCTCCCTCTATCTGTGTGTGTCTGTGTCTCTCTCCCTCTGTGTCTCTGCCTCTGTCCCTCTGTGTGTCTCTCTCTCTCTATCTGTGTGTGTGTTTGTCTCTCTCTCTCTGTCTCTCCCTGTGTCTATATCTCTCTTTCTCTCTGTGTATGTGTCTCTCTCTCTCCCTGTGTCTCTATGTCTCTCTCTCTCTCTCTCTGTGTGTGTGTGTGTGTGTGTCTGTCTCTCTCTCTCCCTCTGTGTCTCCATGTCTCTCTCTCTCTCTCTGTGTGTCTCTATGTCTCTCTCTCCCTCTGTGTGTGTGTGTGTGTGTCTGTCTCTCTCTCTCCCTCTGTGTCTCCATGTCTCTCTCTCTCTCTCTCTCTCTCTCTCAAATCCACTCTGAATGACTTTGTTCAGCTACATCTGAAATGTGAACCATTTTAATGTACAGATTCACTGGCAACTCGACGGAGTTCTCCTTTAACCTCTGCGCGTGGGACCAAGTCACAAACTGCAAAGTCATTCTGCATCTACATATCACGAGCTCACGGAAAACTACCGATGTAGTGAAGCGTGTTACATCCTCATCTGCGTCAGTCTTCAGTTTCAGCCTGGCTCTGATTCTGCATCACCTCCAGGCTCTGAGGAGGCGTGGAGCTTACGGCTGGTCTGTCACAGCGGCGGGCGACGGGCGGCTGCGGGTCACTGTCCCGCTTTAGCTGCGTAAATGCGGCTAGAACGTCTAAAACGCCCAGACGGGGCTTCGCGCTGCTTCAGTAGGGCTGTCAACCCAGAAGGTCTTCGGCATAAACACGGCCCTTGTTACCGGCATCATCACGGCGAAACCCGCGTTTTAAAGGCTGAGTCAAGCCACACGTTTAAGCTCTATAACGCGTTTCCCTCAAATATGAATATTTCCCTGTGATACAGACATTCAGACACACCGCGCCAGCACACTTTAGCTTATTATTATTATAGTGTAAGGAATTTAAATCTGTAACTTAACCGCTACCAACATGTTATAAATAAATAAATAAATAAATAAATAAATGTTCCTTTACTTTTCAAACTGTAAGTCATATTAACATCGCACACCTCGTGTCACGTGCCGTTCCACACCAATTATTATTAATCGTCTAATCGAATATACTTCACATAAACTGTTCTTCCTCGCTTCGTTTACCTTCCTCTTCCTCTTCTGTTTGTCGCTCTGCGTCCTCTTCCTCTCCGCAGCAGCACGACAGCGAAAATATTCGCCTCGGACTGCCGACCGGCCGGGAGGGCTGTGACCGTCGTGTACCGTCGCCTCCGTCTCCGTTCTCGGTCACCCCAGAGGCTTCAACCTCGCCGGCTTCACGAACCAACACCACGGCCTCCACGTCCTCCTCATCCTCCTCCTCTCTACAAGGCACAACCGACACAACCGGGTCACCACCAGCAGCTTCACTCACAGAGACACTCCGTCTCCTGAAATCACCCATGCTAAGACGCAACAGGCGGGCATACCTTGATGAAAGTGACCCGCCGCGCCGTTCCCCGGGGAGTTACTTAAAACGGAGGCGGGTAAACGACTAAACTTCGTGGGCTTACCGTGTCCCCGGCTTCACCGCAAGAGGGAGCCGGTGAGCTAGAAAAGCCATGTTGGATGACCCGTTTTCACCACGTGCTCGTTGTGAGTGAATCATTTGTTGTGAACTGAACCGATTCGACTGAACAAGTTCGACTTCGTTCTTGTAGCGTCTATTGCTACTTTTACGTTCGAGGTGAACAATAAGAGCGTGTGTGTGTGTGTGTGTGTGTGTGTATGGTTTCTAAAAAAACCCCAATACTTTGCAATTGGGAACAACGCACGATTCATGAAGACGGACACTTTAGAAAGAATCGATTAATCGAACCGAATTCAACTTCCCATCCGGAAAGCGTTCATTCGTGATCAGTGAGTCATTCTACGGAAACGTCCATTTATAGATAAAAGAGTGATTGACATATTTTCATATGAATGAATTATATACATATAAAAAGCCAAATAAATATTATAGGATATTGAATGGAAGTTGTGGTGTGTTACTGGTGTTACTGGGTGACCAAAATCTCTTATTTTGAAATAATCACAGGTGACATAAATTGACTTCCTTTTACTTCTTTTCTGAGGGTCTATAAAGAAAAGCACATGGTGCGTCCACTGTGTCTTTCAGTTATTAGAATTTTTTTCTCATTTAGCTCATGATGAATTCAAATCATATGAATTTCATATGAAGCTTTTATTCGAAGTCACTGGTGTGACCTGCTTCTTAGGTAATTGTGAAAAAATGGAAAACAAATGGATGAAATTGCATATTTTAGTGGATATTCCAGGATCGACAGCATGTGGGTTGAGGCTCTGTAGCAGCCGTTCTGTAAAATGCATATTTCATTAAAAATGTCACTGGTGCTACATTTCTTACGTGTGACACCAGTGACTCCTGTGGATGTAGACAATAGTGGACGATTTCTGTAGAACGACCCTAGTGAACCTACGGATTCTTTGTTATCAGAAGTATCGTAATTTAGTAGAAAACCTGCTTGAGGTTCCAAAGCTGCATTCCAGTCACCCTCGTAGTTCCGTGCAAAGTGAACTGCCCAGGACAGTTTAAGGGTGATTCCAAACCACAGGGAGCGAAAAAGATCCACTGGAAGGGAACATCAAACTGCACAGGCAGTAGTTATGACTTAGTAAGGCATGGGAATGAGATCCTAATGCGTGGCCATGATTGGTGAGGCATGAGCTCGTTCCCACAGCTTACTAAGTCGTGGCTACGACTTAATTATCTCATTTCCACATCTTACTAAGTCATGGCCACCCATTAAAATCTCGTTCCCACGTGATAATAAGGCGTGGCCACACATTTCTTTCATTTATATGGGATGTCACCAGCAGGGCCACATAGAAGCTTTTCCTCATGGATGGATTCAGTGCCTTTTCATGACTTCCAAAAAAGTCTCTTTTGAACTTTACACACTTTCTGTGTTTAGTTTTCTTGCTGTTTGTAAAGTCCAGTAACTAATATAGCAAAGGACAAAATGAAATATGACTTGGGAGCATTTTGTAATCTTCCAGATTTTCCAGGTATGGAAACGAGTGCCTTTAAACTCCCCGTTTGTCTGTGCAAGACAGACAGAGCACAATTTGACAATGAATTTCACGCACATAAAATCTTTTGAAGTGGGTTTATTAGTAGACCTGTGACAAACAAGAAATTAAATAACTAAAAAACATCTTTCTAAAGCAACGATCACAGAATACCACGAAATGTAAATGTATAACATTAAGATTATCCTTCTAAACTGAATTCCATTATAAAGGCAGGACAGCCAGCGTGAGAAATCCTGTGAAGTGGACGGTCCTTTTTTTTGTATAAAATGTCTAACTTGCTTAAGATTACGGTAAAAATGTAAACATTTTTATTTGAGAGTCTGTTATGATGTCAACAGTTAATCACTTGACCTGTACTTTTCCGCTTTATTATACCTCTAAAGTAAACGTTCCACTAGCATGTGTTTGCAGCGAGAGAATACATTAACAATGGCTGTTGTTTAGCAGGGAGGGTGTAAAAAGAGGAAAACTGAAAAGTGCAGAAAGGAGGGTGACAATAGCGAAGGACACAAAGGATATTTCTAGAGAGGCGATCATCTGGAAGCATCATTAGCAGACTAGATAATGCAGGTAGTTCTGACAGTGAGCTTATTTACATAACTCTGCTCCTCTTTCAGCTCAGGTCATGACTTCAGGAGCGTGTGGCGACATGGACCATGGAACAGGAGTGTGGTGGAAGGGGGCGATTTGGATTGAGGCCTACAGCAGAGGTCTGAGCAGGACTGTTTTTTCTGCCCCACATCCTGCTAGACTGCATCCCGCGCCCACCCACTCCCACAGAAAATTGGAAGTATTTGTTCCGCACCCACCCGCAACCGAAATGTTTTGGCCTGTTTGGTTCCGTCAATTGAAATTCATCTGACGTGGTCTATTCACAAACACATTATTCCTTGCTGAAAAACAACAGGGTAGGTATCACTGGGCTGTACTGAAGTATATAACATTAATTCCCAGTCAATACAAAGCGAGAATCAAACCACAGAATGGTTATTTTTTGTATTCTGCTAGGCTTGGCAGCTGTGGGCGTCGGGACTGTAGACTCCACCATCTCTGTAAGGTTTTGTGTGTTGTTTGCGTGGTTGGTTGCTTCGCCACTTTAGAATAGCCTCATTCATTCCTCCATCGTAAAAAAAGACACTTAATATAACTTATAGGCTCACTGGATCGACCTATGTCACAATAAATGCATTACGAAATAAACTTTACTTAAAAAAGGGTAAAAAAGAAGGAAAAAAGGGAAAAAGAAAGAAAAAATTGTTTATATTTTGGTCAAAACAATGTGGAGTAGTCTTCAACTATCATTGATTCACCAATGACTTAATATAGATATTGCAAGATGTCACAGTATAATTAGTGTAATAATAGCATTTTGTCCATATTGTGGGCTACAGGAAGTGATGAATAATGAAGTGCTATAAGATGATCAAGAATTTCTTCATATCAAACAAGGGAAGCAACTAGAGGAGGGGGGAAGGGGTACTGGTTCTAATACCTGGCCCTACCTATCAAGAACACGTCCTGTGGCCCACTTTAGTTACTCAGATCGATCATCAAGTGCTCATAAATCTGAGTCTTCCCTTTGAAGCTGGAGGCCAGCAGGAATTCGCGGTTGTCAATAGACACAAAGGAGAAAGCTCTCGGGGCCTGGATGTTCAGCTCTTGGAAATTCACAAAGTTGCCCTTTTTGGAGTCCCACTGATAGACCTGGGTAAGCGAGTAGTCACTGCCAAGGATGGCATACTGCCAGTTGCCAATGGCGACGGGCTGGAAAACCATGGAGCCTCTAGAGGGTATGGTCTGCACTTCGGTAAACATGCCGTCGTCCCACCGCATTACCTTGGAGTCACCAATGAAATGGGTCAGACAGATGTAAAGCTCATCCTTGGCCTTGAAATGCTTGACAGCATAGACGTCTTCCATGTCAGGGATATCAGTCTGCCGGTCAAACTGCTTCTGGCCTTTGCTCCACTGGTAGACAACAGGCCGCTGTGAGCTGCTGGACAGTATGAGGTGAGACTTGCCGCCAATCTCCATGTACTCGACATCCGTGTCCCGATACCAGGGGTGCAGGGACTGATGTGAGTAGAAGCCATTGCCGTTCCATTTGTACACAGTGGTGGATCCTGCTTTAGAGCTGTCAGCAATGACAAAGAATGACTCGCTGTCTACCCGGAACGTCTCAACGTCATTGGGCTTCCGGATTTTCAGAATGTCGATGTCCTGGATCTTGATGAATTTGTTGGCCAAGACGTCCCGCTTATAGATGTGCGAGCCGCCAAAAAGCTGGGCAACGATGACAAAGAGCTGGTTGTCAATGAGCATCGGCTTGCAAACCACTGTGGAAGTGCCTACAAAGAAACAAACATGAAACAAGTTCAAATGGTCACACCACAATGTGGTAAACATTGTAATAAAAAAATACCGGTGGTTAAATGTGTCTTCTGTAGTTATATCATACATTACAATATATACCACTTACTGAGCTCAAACCGTGTGGCATTCTGTAAAGGTATAAAAGCTGAACTCTTATCTGCAAAAATGGCTAAAAGTGCAAACTCAATTCTGTAGTCAAGATGTTTTTTTTTATTTTTATAAATAACAATGTCATATGTTGTCAAAAACCATATAAGCAGGTCGTACTGACCTTGACACAGTTTGAGGCAAGTGTATAATGATTTAGGCATTTTTTATTTCACTGGTTCAATTGCAATAGCCTCCAACACAAAACTAAAAAAGCTAATTTCACCATACTTTGGCTGGCTGAGTACATAGAGCTGCTTCTGGAAGTTAAAGCCCTATTCATAATCACTATAGGGAATTAGATTTTCAGTCAAAATGCTTTAACAATATTAAGAAAGGTATATTTGCCATAAGCTAGGAGTCTGACTTCACTTTCGTTTTCAACAAATCATGTTTTATTCCCGCACTTATCACCAATACATGGAGATTTTTTGACTGCTTTGACTGTTTGAAAAGCCACTGAAATGGAAATGAAATTTTTATACTGTCATAACTGGGCAGGTGCCTAAAACACATTCATGTAAGGATTTTCAGAAATGTCTGAAGAAAATGCACGGGACTCCAGAACCGGCGCTACTGATAATGTGGGTCGTCGTTGTTCAGCTGTATGAAGGCTGAAGTATTACTTTAAGCGTTTTTATACTCTAAGATCCATCCACGCTACTATTAGCTGGCAGTGTCATCACAGGGACACAACAGCCCTACTGCAGAGTGTTTTGTTGGCGCTCACTCTCAATGCTGTCGTAGGCTCTAAACTCCATGTTGACATGATCCCATTCCATAAAACTGCATGTTCCAGCAAACGGTTGAGCAAACACAGCATACTGATCATTCCCAAAGGTGAAGGCCTCTACGGAAATGGATTCAAACCTCAGGGTCTTGATGGAGACAAACTCTGCAAAAGAAAAACGATTGTGGTGAGGGACATGCTGAAGCCAAAGGAAAACGGTTTAATGTAATAAACTTGATAAAAAAAGAAATGACATACAAATATGTATCCACATATTTTTCCCAGAGTAGAATGTAAAGACTATGCTCATTACAGGGCATTATCCTTGTAATAGTCCTTTTTTGGGTAGAAGTAAATTATTGTAAATCGGAATGTCAAAAAACTCTGGAATGTTCCATCTAATTGGGTATATTGTGCTTGTATACAGCTTTTTGATCTGGCGTATGCTTTTCGTACAGTCTTCGTTAAATTGCGCATTTTTTACCCATAGGAAAAAATGAGTTACAAAAGTGGCATGCCTGTCTACTCACTATCTCAGGGCAGGCCCAAGAGCACAATTTCAAACTTTTCCGGCCTGCACTGATCTGTTTGTTTTTTTTTCCCACATCTCTTGTTTCTCCCATAGACCCCCATTATTTTTTACCCCCACGCAAGACCCATTATTTCTTTACCCCAGCCACCAAACTGTAGATACTTACTCAGGGCTGGTCCCCAAGCCATACTGACCTGCGGTCGAGTGTCGTTTTTCATTCCTCAGTCCTCCTAGAGACTGACATTTATTTCCATTTATTAATTTCATTTATTTTCATCAACAGCTAGCAATCACTTGGCAACCCTCTAAAAAACACATAGTAAACACCTGTTAGACCATGGAAACCCCCTGGCAACACATTCACAACCACTCGGGATACCACAGCAACCACCTAGCAACACCTTAGCAAACACTTGGGATACCATAGCAACTGCCTAGCAACAACTTAGCACATGGGATATTATAACACCAACCTAGGAACTATACAATAGTAACTTAGATCTTAGGCTTGATATCCAGGCTCTTAATATCCAGTCTATAAAGCTCACAAGGAAGAGATCCTGTGCTGACGTTGCTTCCAGAAATCTCAGTAGTGAGTGTTGCAACCAGATGCTTCCGCATTAGACACTTCTGTTCTGTGAGCTTGTGTGGTCTCCTGTTTCACTGCTAAGCTGTTGTTGTTCCAATACATGTCCACAATAACAGCACTTACAGTTGACAGAGGCACATTTAGCAGGGCAGAATTTTCATGAACTGATTTTCATGAACTGTTGGAAAAGTGTCATCCTATGGCGCTGCCTTGCTGACATCACTAGACTCTTCAATATGACCCATTCTACTGCTAATGCTTGCCTGGGGAAATTGCATGGCTGTCTGCTTGAATTTAAGGCCCAATCCCATTTCCCCTACCACTTAGCCCTTAGCCCTCTGTTTTGAGTGTTCTAAACTAGGGGTGGGGTGTCCTGATTTTTGTTGAGATAGATTTTTGTAGGGCGAAGTGTTTCAGAGAGACACTCTGAACAGTGTTAAGAGAAATAAAGAAAAACCAGCAAGATGTATTTTCTCTGTTAGAAAATGCGATAACCATTGTATTATCTTAGTTTAATGTCTATTATTTTGTCTTTTTTCTTTTTCTTCATAACAAGCATAAAAAATCGATAATTATATGCTAACGTTTAGGTAGCTAGATAGCTAAATTTTCCGTTCTCCCTTAAGTAGTCCAGCAGTTCTGACACTTGAAGCACCAGAATGTAACTGCTGCTCCATTAAAGGTGGACTGGAAAAACGGAGCCGGAGCCTATCCCAGCAGTCATCGGGTGGAGGCAGGATACACCCTGGACAGGTCGCCAGTCCATCGCAGGGCAGATATACACAATCACACACACGCCTAGGGGCAATTTAGCATGTCTAATTGCCCTGACTGCATGTCTTTGTACGGAAACCAGAGAACACCCACGCAGACACAGGGAGAACATGCAAACTCCACACAGAGAGGACCCTGGTCGCCCGGCCAGGGGATCAAACAGAGGCCCTCCTTGCTGTGAGGCGACAGCGCTACCCACCATAACACTGTGCCGCCCCCAGTCCAAAATAAAGCATCTTATATCCTTCAGTGGTTCCTGACTGCTGACTGTAGTTCTGTGCAATTTATCAAGTTTCTCAGGGTTCGTTATATCAATCATTATTATTTCTGAAGGTTTTTATCTTTAAATGTGTGGCAGGGTTAACAGCAATGTCAGGAATGTGTGAACGGAATGGCCTCACCTGCCGTTATGCAGTCAAAGGACTGTGGCATCAGGTCATTGATCTTCTTCCCCTGATAAAGCGGAGGCCCGCTGCAGTATATTTGGTCCACTGTTGCATTGGTATTAAACATCCATTCGATCAGCCATTTCAGCTTACAGTCACAGTTGAACATGTTTCCTCTAAGATCCCTGTTTAGAATAGATTGTCCATTGAAACCATGAACACTGTGTAGGACGACTGTATTTCTGATTACGGTTGTCCCAATTTGTGAAAGCTAAAGCAACCTACACTTTTGTTAAGGCATCCATTCCTTTGAGAACATCTTTGGGTAATGTCTCAAGGTTATTATAGGCAAGGCTCCTGATAAAAACGTAAAACATTAGTGCATTAGTGTATTTAAATCAATAAGAATAGCAATAAAGTAAACACAAGAACAAATAAACACAAGAAAACTCTGATATACTTACAGATGTAACAGGGATTTCAGACCTCTGAAGGCCTGAGGTGATACTGACTCGATTTTGTTGTTTTCAATAAACCTGAAATCAAGTGCTGTAGTTACTTTCACTTACATTTTTCACTTCTCTGCAGATATTTCTGAGGAGATTAGATACAAGATAATTCACTTGCATAAGAAAGTGGTATGGAAAACAGGGATTCCTAAACAATGGATCTGAAAGGATTTATAGCTGCCAAGAAGTCACTGACTGTAGATTTAGGCCCAATCCCATTTCACCCCTTGCCACTCCGTTTTGCGTGTTCACGTCTAGGGGTAGGGTGTCCCGATTGTTGTTGAGATGGAGGGGTAGGGTGAAGTGTTAGGGCCCTTCAAACTTAGTTTTTATAGAGGCGCACTACAAAAGGAGTGTTATGAGAAAATTACCAGAATGCCCTGCGAATCTTCGGCAAGACGGCTGCACAAGTGGCCAAAGAGACACATAAATGTGAGTATTTCTCTGTTAAAAAGCCGCTGTACTGTAAGAACCACTGTAATAGCGTTTTATGGTCATTTCCTTCATAACACGCATTAAAATGGGTATGGAGCAGTATGGGGCAGTCGTGGGCTGGACGTTAGGGAAGTGGCCCTGTGACTGGAAGGTTGCCGGTTTGATCCCCAGTGCCAACGGTCCATGACCGAGGTGTCCTTGAGCAAGACACCTAACCCCCAACTGCTCCTCGGGTGCCGTGGATAGGGCTGCCCACTGCTCTGGGCAAGTGTGCTCACTGTGCTCACTAGTGTGTATGTGATGTTTCACTTCACAGATGGGTTAAATGTGGAGGTGGAATTTCCCCGTTTGTGGGATTAAAAAAAGTATCACTTAACTTAAAAATCTCCAGTAATACGCTGACGTCTCGGTCACTACCGGGCGAATTCTCCCGTTCCACCTTAAATGGTGCAGCAGTTATGCTCTGGTACCCAAGGCTGTTGCACCATTTAAGGTGGAACGGGAAATCGATCATGAAGCTGGCCATTAGAAATCTAGTTCAGCTTCATATCACTGAAGAATTCTTGGTGGCGATAATAAATAATTGCCCCCTCTTTGAAGGCGAATGATGCCCTAAAGGTATTTAAGCAGTGAGGAGCTGAACTTCCCCTCCCCTGCTGTCACTGCAGACCGGCAGGGTCGCCTACAGAGCAGCGCTGGCAGCTGTTAATGAAGTGATGTAGTTTTTTGCTTGTGCTCTGTTTTTATTCAGTGGCTTGTTTGATTGATTGGCGCGTAAAAGAGAAGTTGTGAATGAATCGGAGCGCCCAGGCTTTTCAGTCTCCTTCGGATAAACGGCAAATGTCAGTGTGATATACCATTATTACTATAGTCTGGAGAGAAAGCAGGAAAACACGTCCTGATTATTTTTCCAGGTTATTTTAAATAAGATTCACCTGTCCTGTCACGTTACACACAAGTGAGATCACCACAGCCGGAGGTGGCGTATTGGAAACGGCCGGAAAACCTCGTCTCGTCTGTTTACGTAAAAGTTGCTGACGACAACTGATGACGTATCCGGTTCTTGAAGGGTCGTCCCATTTCATAGGGGGAAGATTTCAACCACTACCCCTTGTAACTCAGTTTCAAGGGGGAGGGTTACACTCGAAAACAAGGGGTAGGGGTAAAAACAAGAAATGGGATTGGGCCTTAGTGTTAACTGCTTGCACTAAATGGACATGACGACCTTTTCACTGTGTTTGCAGAACATAAAAAGGCACAAATTACTGGAGGATTCAGACTCAGACTGTCTGTATGGGTATGCATATATATGCATGTATTTGTTTCACAATTAACATGCATCCTAGGGTTTCAGTCAAATGTTTTTTCTGTTGTGGCCACTACTTGAGACCGAATTTCTTGCATCGCTGCTCTGCACGAACATAACTAGAGGTGAAAGATGGCTAAAATTACTTGTTACCTTGACGAACTCCATAAAATAGGCTGCGATCCTCATACAGTTTCCCTTAAACTGCCAGAAAGCTACCAAATTTGTGTTTTCCTGACAAATATGTTTATCTCACACACAACCCCCACCGATTCTGGAGAGTCTCTTAAAGCATTTAAAAGCACAGAGGCCCACTGGCTCTTCACGTCAGGGTGGGTAAAGGGTCCCATGGTATTGCATCAACAATGCTAGCCTTTAGATAACTTTGCTGAGAGATAAACAGCTGTGGCCCTAACGGAGCAGCAAACAGCTGGATATAACTTCATTTCTCTGTTTTTGGAGATTTAAATGACGTTTGAATAGAAAACTTAAATGTTACATATAAAACTGAATGTCATGGGTCGGAAAACTACGTTGTGTTTCTACAGACGTGATTTTGTAAGTTTACTAGTTCAGTTAGTGCAGAGTTCCAGCTCCCGTCCTGCAACCCCTGCACTGCATAACTGAGGTTTCCTGGTTAAAATACCTGATATTATTAGCTAATTCATCCTTTCTTGAACTGAACGAGGTGTGAACAACAGAGAGAAACACTAAACTATACAGTGCAGGGACTCTGGAGATTGAAAACAATGAATTAAAGGTCTGTGTAATCTCTCGTCTCGGCTTCTGACGCGTCATGCAGGTGAATCATTCACAAAGTACAGCAAATGGACGGCATCGAATGTCTGTTAATTTGGCTTGTGAGAACCAACTTTTAAGTTGGGATGTGTGGAAAAATATCCCTACAGATTAACAGACTAAAAGGAAATGTTCCGAAAAAGGAAGCAGTAATAAAGGCCAAGGATGAACATACTAAATACTGAAAAACATTTCAGCAATTATACTTAGTTTTTAAGGCTTCTGTGGAATTTTCTATTAAAGATGTGTTTTCTGCTATTTTTCAGATGCTTAAGAATAAATCATTTGTAATGAGAAGCATTAAATGTCAATTCGACTCACAGATATTCCAGATGTGGTAGTCCCTGGAATGCATCTTCATCAATAGACTCAAACGAGTTTGCTGTAAACAAGCTGTAAGCAAAGTCAAAGCTTTAGTTAGTGGTTGGTTAGTGTAGTGGTTAACACCTCTGCCAGTGGCTAACACTGTAGACTGGGGTTCAATCCCCCACCAGGGCAAGCGCACTACACTATACCAATAAGAGTCCTTGGGCAAGACTCCTAACATCACCTTGGCCTACCTGTGTAAAATGATCAAAGCCATAAATGTAGTTAGCAGCATCACATGCATGTGTCAAATAGTGCAACAATTCAAGAATAATGTTTCTCAACTTAAAAGAGCAAAGTACTTTTGCTTTTCATCGTCTATGGTACATAATAACATTAAAGGATTTAGAGAATCTGGAGAAATCTCTGTATGCAAGGGACAAGGCCAAAAACCAGTATCTGCTGGCCGTGATCTTTGGGCCCTTAGGCAGCACTGCACTAAAAACAGACAAGATTCTTCAGTGGAAATCACTGCAGGGGCTCAGAAACACTTCTGAAAGTCACTGTCTGTGAACACAGTTCATCACTGCATCCACAAATGCAAGTTAAAACTCTAAAATGCAAAGAAGAAATCAGATATAAACAGGATCCAGAAATGCTGCCACCTTCTCTGGGCCTGAGCTCATTTAAAATGGACTGAGGTGAAGTGGGAAAGTGTCCTGTGGTCCGACAAATCAACATTTGAAATTCTTTTTGGAATTCACGGGCAGAGTGCCCTCTGGGCTGAAGACCACTCAGCTTCTTATCAGTACGTAGTTCAAAAGCCAGTATTCATGATGGTATAGGGGTGCATCAGCGCACATGGCATGGGTGATGTGCACATCTGTGAAGGGACCATTAATGCTCAATGACATATATATGTTTTGGCAACATAAGCTGCCACCCAGACAACGTGTTTTACTTCATATTAAGAGCCTGGGTGCTAAACTGGCCTGCCTGCAGTCCAGACATGTCACCTGATAACATTTGGCCCATTATGAAATGGAAAATACCACAAAGGAGACGCCAAACTGAAACGCTATATCAAACAAATGTCACTTTCAGAACATCAGCGATCTCCTCAGCTTCCAAACCCTTACTGAGTGTTGATAGAAGAAGAGGTGATGAAACACAGCGGTAAACATGACTGCCCCAACGGGTTTTTGGAGCGTGTCATTTGCATCGAATTCAAAACAGACACATATTTTTTCAAAAAACAATAAAATTTCTCAGTTTCAACATTTGATTTGTTGGCTTTGTACTTTTTTCAATGAAATACAGGGTTTCATTAATTTACACACCATTGCATTTTGCCTTTATTTACATTTTTTGGGAAACTGAGTTGTTTTCATAAGAGCATCAATACAGTGTCTATCAACAAGCAGTATCGGTATCAATAAAATCCTAATAATATCCATCCACAGTAATCAATCCTTTGGGTGGGACAGATCAGGGTTTTGGGACTATGTCCCTGTTCCAGCAGCCAGACCTGAAGGCCATTGTTCACTGGTTCAATTCAAACACTGGGCCATCACTCCAGCAGCTCATGACTAAACTTACTGTGTTTGAATGTGTTTTTGTCCCAACACTCTGGGTTCTGGGTGCCTCGGTGTCAAACACTTAAGTATTTGGTCATCACGAGGTTAAGGCAATGGCCCCTCTATTGGGCAGCTGCATTGCATAATTTCCACACCAGCTTTAAGCACTTTAGGGAATTGGTCACGGAGCATAATGCCTCATAGAAAGACCTCTGAGGCGGAGGGAACGGGCAGCAATCTGTCAGTACAGACACCTGAACACTTTCAGCCTTTCATAATCGAGACCACGTCAAAAAACAATAACAAATGACCGTGTAACGTTACTCACAGGAGCTGGAGGGACGGCGTGTGCAGGAAGCTTCCCGCTGCAATTTGGCTGAACCCAGACTTCACGAATGATCTGTTGGCAGTAAAACAGCATTAAAACATGAACAAACGCAGCCAAACGTCTTGCCTTCGAGAAGATGCCTACTGAGGTTCCAACGCGTCCACACGTGCTGACGGCTGCGGGATACGTGCGAGGAAAAACTCACAAGGAGACGACGTCTGGTGGGAAGCTGTGAGGAACGGATCGGAGGTTCTCGCACAGCGCGTTGTCTTTGGTGCAAGTGCATCCCTGCGGGCATCTCGGCTGCTTTCCTCTTCGGCTCTCGGCTAAGAGCAAGCTGAAGGCGAGCCACAGAGCCAGGGAGAGCCGATTGGCACGGAACGCCATCCCGCCGCAGTCTTTCAGCCGCAGGGCCAGTGGAGATGTGGAGGAGTCGGGCTGCTGGGATGCGCCTCGGTATTCAGCTGCGGAGAAGGCTTAAATCAAACGGGTTTGTGTTGGGTAATGAATGCAGAGGCGAGGCGCCCATCCGAGCGATTCGTTCCAGAGAGGCTGGTCCCGGCCACATGAGCACAGCGCGACTCCAGCTTAGCGAGAACAAACGCGCATCCACAGTGATGAACGGAGTGACTTCGTGCGTGGAAATCTCACTCACGCTGATGTTCAGCGACGCATCAGATACGACATAAAGTCGAAGCTGCGCAATTAACGCGCGCACGAGGACCAGCGGGGTGTTTTTTTGTTTCTGCAGCAGCTTATGAATAAGTGATGAAGGCTGATTAGAATATTCATGAGGATGAAACGCACCTGTGTCCCTGTGAGACAGGGGGAGGGTAATGTGAGCGTCTTTATTCTCATGCTCTGTTGTCCCACTGCCTCATGGCCTTCGCAGGAGAAAATAATGCACATAAAAGGTACATTAATAAAGATAAAATGTATATAAAACACGTTATTATTATAATTATTATTATTATTATTATTAGTTGTTGTTGTTGTTGCACTACTAGTAGTGCTGTAGTTTATATAAAATAATCATGGATTAAGAATGATTATTGTGATATAATGAAAATATTACTGTTAATAAAATAGTCAAATACTATAATTATTATATAACATGCAGTATAATGTATATCATGATGATACAATTCTTACATAATTTTTATGTTATATGTATCGCATAGTATTATACGTTTATTTATCTTTTTCAGTTAATAATGATGATGTAATAATTTTATACAACGGGCTATGCAGCACTTTAATATTTTATATGTGGCGGCTTATGGAGACCTCTGTATGGCCTGCTCTTTGTCTGGCTTCTTTGTTTGAGAACCATAAGGTTTCTGTTCAAATGTTTATCTGCTGTTCTCTTCATCCAGGACAGTCAGAACAGCACACTGGCCGTTCTGCTTTTACAGACATGCTCCCAAACTTTCGATTAGTGAGAGAAACAAGGCTGTATAGTGTGCAGGTTTGTTTCTGGTTGATAAAGCATTAGAATGTGTCGAGTGAGTGAAAAAGACCTGCATATCCATGAAAAGCAAACACTAGATGGCCTATTTGTATCATTAAACTCAAAGCATGGCCTTTATTAGTAGCCACATTACTGTACTCCATGGACGTCAATAGAGCTTTACGGATAGGGGGCTAAGCCTGTACTGGGGGGAACAGCAAGATGTTTGTTCAATATGAGCTTTCAGAGCAGCACCAGCGAGACAATCTGTCAAAAATGGCTATTTGGTTAAATTGGCACGCTGTCTCTTCATAGTCTGTATTAAGCGCAGAGCTAGTATGACTTAAACATTATATATATCCATTTAGAGACACAGATCAATCAAAGGTACTGAAATCAGGCAAATCTCCTCTCTCTTACAACTCCAGTTAAAAAGGGCTGTGACGCTGTGTAAATGTAAATAAAAACAGAATACAATGATTTGCAAGTCTTATAGACCCATATTTAATATGTTATATATTTATATTTTGCAACAAAGAACACATGCCAGATGTTGAAAGTGAGACATTTTACCACTGAATGAAAAATATTCACTCATTTAGAATTTGATGGCAGCAACGGATCTCAAAAAAGTTGGGACAGCGGCAACAAAAGGCTGAAAACCTGGCAACAAAAACAAACAAACAAACAGCTGGTGGTGCAATTTTTACCTAACCCACATGACTGGGTATAAAAAGCCTTTTAGAGAGGCAAAGATGGGCAGAGGTTCACCAATCTGCGAAAAAACTGTCTAAAATTTTCAGAAAAATGTTCCTCAATGTAAAATTGTAAAATTAATTTCCCTCCATCTAGAGTACATAATATAAAAGATTCAGAGAATCTGGAGAAATCCCGGTGCTCAAAAGACAAGACTGGCAGTCAATATTGGATGCCCGTGATCTTCAGGCTCTCAGACGGCACTGCATGAAAAACAGGCATGATTCTGTACTGGAAATCACTGCATGGGCTCAGGAACACTTCCAGAAATCGTTGTCGTTGAACACAGTTCGCTGTGCAGTCCACAAATGCACCCTAAAGCTGTAACATGCAAAGAATAAACCATAAACATGTCCCAGAAACGCCGCCATCTTCTCTGGGCCCAAGCTCATTTAAGATGCGCTGAAGTGAGGTGGAAAAGTGTCCTGTGGTCCAGTGAATCAAAATTTGAAATTCTTTTTGGAAATAATGGACACTGCATACTCCGGAGTAAAGACCTCCCGGCTTGTTATTGGCACACAGTTCAAAAGCCAGCATCCATGATGGTATGGAGGAGCATTAGTGTGCATGGCATGGGAGTCTTGCACGTCTGTGAAGGGACCATTAATGAACAAAACATACAGGTTTTAGAACAACATATGCTCCCATCCAGACAATGTCCCTTACAGGGAAGGCCTTGCATATTTCAGCAAGACAATGCTAAACCACATACTGCATCCTTAACAACAGCATATTGTGAATTTGGATACGTGATGGCAGAGTTTAATAATGAATAATAAATGAGAATAAACTATAGATGATTTAAACTGTAATGTACAACACTAGTAATGTACATTTATTTGGGAAACAGGGCTAAAGCTGAAACTATATAATAATAATATTATAATACAGTCAGAGATTGTCACGATCAATGGGGGGAGACAGACAGCTCTCTTGGTTTTACAGGTCTTAGCTTTATTAGAAAAACACTTTCCCACTTGAGGCAACCACATGAACATCCTTAGTTGGATGATGTCAGGTACATGGAAATTTTCAGCGGAACATGAATGGGAGGTTTTGGTATGGCCTAGGATCGAGGCAAACTTGCAAACGGGGAGTGAGGATGAGGTGGATGAGGCGGACGCAAGTGCGGAGAAAAGCAAGATTTATTATGGGCAAATCCAGGGTCACGGTCGATAGAGTCCAGGGTCATAGAGCCAACACGTAGAGATCGATGGGCAGACATAACTCAAATAGGAACACAAGAACACAGGGGAAAACACAGGGCTGAAATACAACAGGGCTAACAAGGGAAAACAGGACACACAAAACAAGGGGCCGGACTGGGAACCAAAACAAAAAGCATGTGGACTAGACCAAAACCAAACAGGAACACATAGAGAGGATGGGGAGGGGCCAATCGGGACACTATTTGAACTAGAAACAACTGAAGAGTTTGGGCCATAAATATGAAAACTCAAACTTTTACAATAATTCCACTTGCTGCTAGCCCCCTATTGTAACGGGGAGCGATGAGGCGGACGCATGTGCGGAGGTAAGCGACTTTTATTAAGGGCAAATCCAGGGTCATGGTCGAGATAGTCCAGGTTTATATAGCCAACACGTAGAGATTGGGGGACAGACAAAAGGAACAGTGCCTCAAACAAGAGTCAAACAACAAACAGGCCGATACAACCAACAAAGACCAATATATCAAACAAGGCAAGGACAAAGACCAGCAAACGCCAAGGCCAAACACAGGGCTTAAATAAAGGGTAATGAGGGACAGGTGAACACAATCAGGGGCGGAGTAACCAAACAGGGGGCAGGACTAAACCAAAGCAAACGCACATGGAAGACCAAAACAAAGGAGCACATGGACAGGACTGGAAGGGGCCAATCGTGACACCTATGCAGTTTCCAACAGTATGTTAGCACTAAGCTAAGGTTGGCACACATTAACAATTTTTGGCCATTCCACATTAAACATGGATACCTCCATACTTCGATTTGAAGCTGATTTCATTGTCACTTTCTAATCGTGTTGGCTGTTCATCCAACATATAATCGCACATTGCTCACTGTGTGTAAGGGGGAGCGAGGAGGCGGACGCACACGCTGAGATAAGCGAGATTTATTATGGGCAAATCCAGGGTCGTGGTCAAAACAGTCCAGGGTCAATGAGCCGACACGGACAGATCGAGGGTAAGACATGACAAAAAAACAGAACCAACACATCAAACAAAGACCAGATACAAAGATACAAAGACTGGCAAACGCAAGGGGCAAACACAGGGCTTAAATACATGGAACAATGAGGGACAGGTGAATACAATCAGGGGCAGAGTAACCAAACAGGGGGCAGGACTGAAACCAAAACAAAGGAGCACATGGACAGGACTGGGAGGGGCCAACCGTGACACTGTGAGGCTGCTTTGCTCACCGCTGGGTTCAAGTGGGCTATGTCTCACACTGTGGATTAGCAGTAAAAAAAAAGAAAATAGACTCAAGAAACATTATTGTCCCGCTAATAAATATGTTATAGATGCCTAATCTGACCCACAGGCCTTGTGTTTGGCACATGGGGCCTCATCAGTAGGTGGACAATAGACTGTATCTATGTAAATACTCTGATTAGACAGTCGCTGCAGACAACAGACATGATTATACTAAAGATAGCATTCGACTGACATCACACTTGTGCCGCCACTATATTGTTGACATTCAGACAATACAATGCTGATATTGCCTTAGAGCCACTCGTAGAGTCACTAGTTGTACACTGTTAGTTAGGAAAGCACCCTGGCAGATAGCCGTGGTGTGCTGCAGTGTTCATGGCAAAACAGGGTATGATTTTATATCATCCTGGGAATGTCAAGGGGAAAGAGGCTGAAGAGCCGAACTAGAGAAGGAGAAATCTTTAGACGGTAAGAATAAATAGGTCGTCTCCCCATAATGTTATCAAAGCTGGCTCTCATTTGACTGTCACAGGTAGACAGTGAGGTGAAGGATGAATTCTGTAATTTTCTCTTTGATCTTTAATCCAATTGCAAGCTTTTCATAGAACTTTTTTTTCAAAATAGTACACATTAATCAATAATCTTGTACACAAGTAAATGCATGTACGGGCGATTACAAAAAATAACGAATAAAGTAAATCTATCAAATATAGCCACATGTGGCAATCTGTGGGGTCCAAGCACCAATCTGCTCAATGAGGTCCAAAACTTCAGACGGGTGCCTTTAACAGATACAGATAAATGATAGGGAGCCAGACTTTATCCAAACCCTTCATATCTTATGATTATTGATCAAGTTTAGTACCGATTGACTTTCTGACGTTAGTGTAAGCTGAAGACTTTGAACAAATTAGACAAAATGGCAGGCAAGCTTTCCAATTTCTGAAATAACTTGTAATTGAAAGCTGTTCAGCTAAAAAAACAACCTGAATCACATTAGATGTCGGAAAAAGAAAATAACAGCAATTGATTTTTTTATTATTTTAAGTACTGCGCTATAGTGCCCCCTGAACGGCAGTCTGGGTCAAGTTTAGCTTGCGTCATCTGAATCTCAGTTTACATAACAGGTTTAAATTTTGAGACAATATGAGAACTTTAAAGCTTTAGTACTTTAATTCAGATGAGCCAAGGCTGCAATGATTAAATAATAAATATGTGGCAACTACATTTTATGATAATTATTTACATACAGATGCCAGAGATTGTTTTAAGACCAACTTTGAAATGATTGGATAAAAATGCTGAGGCTAGTTTGAAACGGGCTGTATTCACACAGTTTATACTGAAAGAAATACAATACATTTTATGAAAATATTTGCAAGGGCAAAGTTATTAGGCTCACTAAATAGCATTATTTGAATCCACTTTCATGCATTCAAGTGAAATGATGTAGGAGATATACTTTATTAGATTGTTGGAAAATTCAGTGGCCAACTGGAATTGAGTGTCCCTACATAAACACACATTCAAGTTTCATGATGATTGGTTAATGTTAAGCCTGTGAAATGCATGCTGCATGTTGATTGGCTGATGGTGGCCACAGTTTTCCAGTGATCAGGTCATCTTTTAAAAACCCACTTTTAAGTAAGCTCAAAGATGCAGGATGCAAAACATTTTCAGCTTCATCGGATGTACGGGTCCTGAGAAAGAGCTACTGAGTTTAAATAGCACCCCCACTGACACACAAGAGCCAAAATTGGCAGGCTTACTCAGAATTGTTTCACACAAAAGCCTTTCAGGTTTCATTAAAATCAGATTGTGCCTTTTTTACAATTTTAGTCAGCAATGCTCTAATCTAGAGAGATTAGTTAGGAAAAGCTCAGAGTCTTGCAGATGGTTTAATACCAATGTGAGGATTGGATGAAAAACCTAGGACAAGTTTGCAAAAGTAGATTTGCTAAAAATTCTGAAATATTTCATTTAGAGTTTTTAAGTGAGTTTTACATTTTAATGAATCAAAGCCTTACAGTGTAGGCCTATTGATTTGATTATTCAGAGTAACAACGAAAAGTGACTAATATATTAAATATATTCTCATTCAAATGTTTACTTACTCGTATAATATAATTTAAGATCTGGGTAGCTTGCAACAGGTTTAAGTTTCTCTGCTCTCCCCTGAATATTTATTGTATTGTAATTAAATTCATAACAGTTTTTGGACATATGATGCACATGCATTTGCTGTGGCTTTCAATGCAAACATATTCACATTGTAAGCGATCTGGGGATCTTGACCACCAAACTATATATGTTTTTGGGGATCTTGCCAAATTATAGGTTATTTAATGCTATTTTAAAATAATCAGAAATATATGCCAGTGTGTAGATGTTCTTTTGTGCCTAGAGCTTATCTGTGTGATGGTCAAGGTTGTCTGGCTCAAGGGAAGCTATCAGAGTCAGGCTCCACGCACCCATACTCATTCACACAGACACACACACAGACACACACACACACACACACACACACACACACACACATACCCCCACACAGACACACATACACACACACACACACAAACACACACACACACATACCCCCACACAGACACACATACACACACACACACACACACACACATACGCATGCACAGGCACACACACATATGCGCACACACACACACACACACAAACGCACATTCGGACACACACCTTTCACCTCAATTGATTACACTTCATCTTTAGCTTTAGGTAGTAAAAAAATCAGGTATTCTTATGTGTCTTATATAAATCAGAGTGTTCTTATGTGTATTACAATGTATGTTTTCTAAGTGTGACAAAGACCCTGACAGTGCTTGTCTCTCTGGCTAATGCTGATTGGGTGTAGAAGGTCACTTCAGATACGCAGAGTTGTTATAAATTCTTTTGGTACAACCTTAAGAGTTAATTTGGGCAGGAGCACAGGGAGTTGAGACTTGGAGAGATAAGCGGGAACTCACTGTCTTGGGAGATGGGAGAAGGAGCCAACCCGAGTCCACTCTCAGGTTTACTGGGGTCATGGGTGCCCTAAAGGCTCTCAAGCCTTTTTTTTTATTTTCATTTTATTTCACTTTTGCTAAACTTTTCATATTTAGCATGATTTTTCAGTCTTGATTTCGATTCTTCATATTTCCTTCACCTTTCGCCCGAAGACTGCTGGGATAGGCTCCAGCACCCCCCCGCGACCCTGACGGAGAAGCGGCTTAGAAAATGGATGGATGGATGGATGGATATTTCCTTCAGTATCCTAAAAACTGTTTTCAGTTTTTGCAATAAACTGGCAAAACTCCTTTTGGACTCAGGTTGGGTTTCTTTACACCACAATGGATATTTTTTCCATTTTCACAATCTTACAACATGTCCATCTTGCCAAAATCGCTGGTTCTCAATGTTAAGTGCCTTATGGCTGTGTTCAGTAAACTAAGCTGCAGGTCTATTCAGACAAGAAAGGGTCTTAAACTTCAGATAACTTCATCACAGTGATGCACTGCACTGCGGGACGCCAACGTATTGGCTGTCAGGCCACTTATAACACACTGTAGAACAGAAACAACAGGCCAGTTACAATCTGTCTGCAGGTCACATTTGGCCCTGGGGACAGACCTTAGACACCCTTGGTGTAGGAGATGTAATGGGTCAAAATGTAAAATATTATGCTGTAGTGCCCCCCTCAGGCCCCTTCCTCTTGTGCCCCTGATGGCTGGAATGAGCACTATCCTCTGACCAAGTGTCTTGTCTGTAAATTTGTTGGTTTACTGTACAAGATTCATATTAGGAGAAAATTATTTATGCAAATCTGAACAAAGCAAAGCAATGTGGATCCAGTTTGGACTCCAAACAGTTAAAAATGGAATGTACCGTAAATCATCCCATAACCCTGTAATCTACGGAGATGTTTAACCTACAGAGAATACTCAGTTTTTCTTACCAGAAAAAAACACAAAAATCCTCATCCAAATGATTTTTTTTGTATTACTAAATCCTTCATTAACCATTAACGTCGATCTTCAAGTAATACCATCGGCCGAGTTGACGATGCGCCGCCTTGTAGATCTGCAGCGCCGTTCTGAGCAACGTCATCAGTTTGCGCGCGCGAACAAATTGGTCTGGCGTCGCGTAAACAAAGAAGCGGCACGATGAACCAGAGCGGATTCAATCTGCAAAAGGTGGTTATTATATCTTATTTAAAACGGTAGCATACCGTATATATATATTAATATGATGCTCGAATTGCTTGTAACGAGAACATGCTTCTGCTTAAATGTTTAACGTTTGAATAAGGTTTAAAGGCCGCGCGTTTCCCCCTTCCTCCTGTATAGTACTTTTACTTTATACTTAAGTACATTAGAAGGCAAATACTTTAGTACTTTTACTAGTTGAGGTCTAAAGGGAGGAACTTCTACTTTTACTGGAGGAATATTTTACCTTGGGGGTCTCTACTTCAACTCAAGTACAGGATTTGTGTTCTTCGTCCAGCTCTGCTGAGTATGCACCTTGACTCAGACTCAGCTTTAGCGAAGGCAGAGTTCTTAAGTTGCACCAACATTGGTCATATGGAGTATGTTTGGTTTTTATGATTTATGTTGACCATATTGTGCAGGTACAGTGTTACTGCAGGCCTTGTCAGTCTGTGTTGGATTTCTTGTGCTGATGTGAGCTTTTTGTAGCTTGATATAGTTACGATGTCCCTGCAAAGATGAGAAAACATGAGGTCTTTGCAAGTTTTTACATCTCTGCAGCTCACTGGTCATAATCTGATATTATGCTGAACTGAGACAAAAGTATCCTGATTAGTTCATTAAAATTTTAACATCGATAGATTTTTTAGTCAACTGTCTCTTTAATTAAATTAACCCACTGCTCTATTGCTATTCCACCAGTTGTAATGTGTTTTAATTGTATTGCTCTGTAGGTACATGGAAGTGGTGGCTATGACTCCGATTTCAGTGATGATGAAGGTGGAGGAGGATCATCACAACAAAACAGGTGAGATACTTTTACTTTTTGTTCTGTTTTTTTTATATTATGGTGTGGAACCGTATGCAAGAACGAATCATGGCTGGGCCATCACGTTCAAATACCTGTCCGAAACAAATCAGACTTGGTCTCGAAAGGGGAGAACTTATTGGCGGTCATTTTCTGTACGTTGGTAGATTGGAGTAGTACCTGCAGCACAAATTTGCATGAATTTCATAAAACAGCAAGCAGCCCAGATTTGACTGTCCACATCACACACAACGGATTCCTATGCCTCAGAAACGTCAACTGGTCCAAAAAATGACACTGATGCAATTTATTTTTTTTGTATTGCAGGAAATGTGAAGATGAGCTTATGCAGAAGCCATTCCAGCAAGGAAAACACACGAAGGTCGCACATAGAAATGTGGCTGCTGATGAATGGGACAGGTATAAGTAGAATAATAGCATGTGATCATTTCAAATAACAACTTGACACGTTTAGAGACAAGTGTATGATTATTTAGATATGCAGTTCACATGATGCGAACAACTGGTTTAAAGCTTTCATTTCATTAAGCCTCACTTGCCTTAATTACATTCAATGTAATGTATACGACTCCACAATAAGAAATACACCGGGCAAAAATGGGGTCGCTGGGATAGTTGCAAGCCACAGACCACTGCTGATCGAAAAGAACATGAAGGCTAGTCTTGCATTTGTCAAAAACATCTAGATTACCCCCAAGACCTTTTGGATAATATTCTGTGGACTGATGAGTCAAAGGTGGAACTTTCTGGAAGACACGGGTCCTGTACATCTGCCATAAAGCTACAGTCGCTTTCCACCATAAGAAGATCATAACAACAGTCAAACATGGTGGTGGCAGTGCGATGGTCTGAGGCGGCTTTGTTTCTGCAGGACTTGGACGACTTATTATAATTGGTGGAACCATAAATTCCGCTCTCTATCAGAAAGTCCTGAAGGCGACTGTCTGCCTGTCAGTTTGTGACCTAAAACTCAAGTGCCTTTGGGTTATGCGGCGGGACAGTGATCCGAAGCGCACAAGCAAGTCCGTCTCTGAACGGCTCAGGAGAAAGAAAATGAAGGGTTTTTTTAGTGGCCGAGTCAAAGACCTGACTTGAATCTCACAGAGATGCTGGGGTTTACCAGTTTATCCTCGAAAACCCTCCAGTGTAGCAGAATTAAAACAGTTCTTTTAATCTTGTCAGCTACATTAGCCTTGGAGCATTGTGTAAAACTAAAGAATCAAACTGTTGATGTCATGAGCAGCCACATTTGCAGAATTGTGTGAATTCTATTAACCTGCTCCATCCACAGAGAGGAGGCCAGGAACCGACGCCACCATCTCATTTCAATGAATGCTGTATCCTTGGAGCTAACACTGATGGTTCACAAAACCTTCTCATGCCTCTCTGATGCCTCTCTCTTTTGTTTTATGCAGCCACTTGCCATGTAGAAAGCAGACAAGGATTTATACAGCTTAATAAGGCAATAGTCATATTAAAGAAATTGTTCACATAGACTTATTTGCTAAAAGGATGCATTTATTCAGTGTTAAGTCAGGGACCATGTTAAATGTATTGTGGTTGTGCAGTGTTCTTGCAGAGTCTTTAATCCTTGATGCCACATCTGCAGTTTGATAGACATAAGAAGTTTGTCAGTGATTATATTCTGTACTATGGAGGAAAGCCAGAGGACTTCAAAAGATCCATGTGAGTAGGTTGTTCTGAAAGCCTTCTTTCACTTTAGTTTACACAACTTAATGTAAGATAAGCCAGTTTCTTATGAATCAGCTTTGTGCAAACTGATTGCAGGGCTACAGATAAGTCTGATCTGGATGTGGTGAGAGAAAACCATCGCTTTCTCTGGAACGATGAGGATGAGGAGGATATGACATGGTAAATTTGAATAACCTTCTTATAATCAAGGTCATTTATATTTAAGTTGCCTTTTCATGCATTTGACAAGTGTAACTATGATACTTTTGTTTTTAGGGAAAAAGAGCTTGCCAAAAAGTATTATGATAAGCTCTTCAAGGAGTACTGTATTGCGGACCTAAGCAGATACAAAGAAAATAAGGTATGTGCCTCTCTTGCCTTTCTTGCCCACTGTCTCTATGATTGATTTACAAAACATTTATAACATTTTCAATTTTCTCCCTTGTAGTTTGGATTTAGATGGCGTGTTGAAAATGAAGTAATATCAGGAAAAGGTCAGTATACTACCACCGCCCTTACCAGAGATGGATGCAGTTTGATTCTGTTGTTTGGTTCTAGTTTAATATATTTAATGTCAACACTACATGTGTGTGAATGAGAGGGAGGCAGGTGGAAAGGTGAAGATGCAAGGAGTAGAGGTCGTAAAGGTGGATGACTTCAAATATCTTGGGTCAACCAAGCAAGTGCTTAAAGGAGTTTATGGTGGATTTCGGAGATATATTTAGAGTAATTTCAGCTTCAGTTTCTTGATTGACTGCATTTGCTTCTTGAATTTGCTGGTATTTAGTGGACTCCTCATGCTTAACAGTTGGCAAGATGTTCTTTTCTGATCAAACGTTTTGCTTATTTTTCTCCAAATAAACCTGTGACGATTTGGCCAGAGAGTTCCATTTTAACTTGACCACTTGTTTCCAAAATGCCTCTGGCTTATGTAGATGTTGTTTTGTCTGCCTTAGATGTTGACTTTTGTGATGAGGCCACATCTAAGGTTGCTGTTATGTTGTATGCCTTTCTGGCCAACATATATGCAGTTCTATCTGCAGGTTTTCTTGGTCTTTCAGATGAAGAATCCAAACCAGATACAAACCAAGGACCTAGCCATCCCTGGTGGTCAAGTGGCTAAGATTCAGTGCTCTCACCGCCACGGCCCGGGTTTGATTCCCGGTCGGGGAAGTCATCTGTTAGGGGCAGTCATGGGCTGGCGGTTAGGGAACTGGCCCTGTGACCGGAAGGTTGCCGGTACGATCCCCAGAGCCGACAGTCCATGACTGAGGTGTCCTTGAGCAAGACACCTAACCCCCAATTGTTCCCCGGGCGCCATGGATAGGGCTGCCCACCGCTCTGGGCATGTGTGCTCATTGCCCCCTTGTGTGTATGTGGTGATTCACTTCATGGATGGGTAAATTCGGAGGTGGGATTAAAAAAGTATCACTTACATGTCTGGAGAATTAAAGTTTATTTCTTATGTGCAAGACTGACACAGCTTTATAGCTGGACTGATGGCCCAACCTATTCATGACAAGTGTGTCCCAGGTGTGACAGACATGACCTGCAGAACGGAATGTTCTAAATATCATCACAGCACATGCACAAACATTACTGCATATAATAGTGTATAACACCGCACTGAACACATTACACAGTATTACATTCTTTTGTAGATCTTGCTTTGAGTTCCACAGTTCCCCTTTTCTGACATCTGAAAGAGTGGAAGTAGCGAGCTGGAAGCACTTTCTTTTTCATTTCGTAGCCGTTCCCTGTTTTTTCACCGATTAGCTTCACTTTCAGATCCTTAGCCAGCTGCTTACAGGAGCCTAAGGTTGTTGAGTGTTCGCAGTGTTTGCTTAATTTATCATGCCTTGAGATTATTCAGTTAAGGTGCCACACGTTAATTTTCTGAGCGTCCAAACTTTTGCACATGCAAAATTTCAATTATGTTTAAAAAGATTATTGAATATAAAGTGAAAAGCAGTTTTTAAACACTGTGTCCACTCACTGTCCACTCTATTAGACACACTTACATTGTCAGTCCACCTTGTAGATGTGAAGTCAGAGACGATAGCTCACCTGCTGCTGCAGAGTTTGTGTTGGTCATCCTCTAGTCCTTCATCAGTCACAGGATGCTGCCCACTAGACGCTGTGACTGGATGTGATCCACCACCAGAATAGTACCTGCTCTGTGAGGGTCCATGGGCGTCCTGACCACTGAAGTACAGGGTAACAGAGTATCAGAGAAACAGATGGACTACAGTCTGTAACTGTAGAACTACAAAGTGACCCTATATAGTAAGTGGAGCTGGACAGTGAGTGTTGAAACAAGGAGGTGGTCATGATGTTATGTCTGGTGTACCAACAAAAAAATAAATCACAAGCAGAGAAAATACAGTGCAGTTCTCAGGTTTTAAGCACTTGAGAACATTGTATTTAATGTATTCATGTTTATTTGCATTATAAATAAGCAGTTACTGCCAAAATGAATGACTTTAAATAATGTCTTGGGTCTCTCTGACTTTTGCACAGTATATTCAGTTTGTTATTCCATAAACCTTTTAATTATTTAAGTTGACATTTTGTTTCCCATGGAACAGGTATTTTCATGCTTTTTTGTTTGTTTTGTTTTTTTTTTAGCCCTGAGATTCTGACAAATTACCAGCCTAATTAAGATCTACACCACTAGATGGTGGTAGAGTTTAAGTCTCATCTTTGTCCAGGTGTGGGAAAAACATTTTTTATTTATTTTTATTTCATGACTAACTGGCATTTGACGTACTGTTATACTGTTGCTCTATAGAAGAGATTCTTTTTTATAGAAGAGACACCTTTTGTGGCTTGCTTGATAGCTTTGTGGAGATTTCATGAATCTCCTGCCCAGTAACAGAAAGTAAGCATATTAAACTGCATTATTTCCAGAATTTGTTATTGGCAGTTTGGGGTTAATTATGGGATTAACGTCTGAAATTTGTCTTATTGACATCATCTTACTGATCTTTAATCTTTGGTCCTGTATAATCTTTTTATGACTTACGTGCTGCAATTGCTTATAATGTAGAACTTTTTCCACCGTGTCCTTGAATAAACTACTCCTGTCTGCGTAGTTCACAGCCTGACACTAGTTTGTGGTTAAGGGATGGCTAAATCACTTTAAATATAGTTTTAAAAAGTTTTTAAGCTCTTTAGCTTATGTGCTGGATTTGCTGTAAGCAGCCACTCTTGCGTGTGTGTGAGACACCTGCACACACAGATTTCTGAGCAGCACCATCTGCCGTCAGCCATCATGAGCTTCATTAAACAAGGGCAAGCTGACATGGCACAAGCACACACCAAAAAAAAAGGAAGACTTAAGCCACATAGTGATCACAGCTATCAACCATCATGGACTGAAATGATATACTCTGTAGGTCTTTCTATGGTGCTTCTCAGCGAGGCTATAAATCAGTGACCAGTGACCACCTTTCAGCTGCAGTTCCTTAAGACACAATACAGTGCAGTTTACAAATTTCTATGATTTCATTTGGTTAATTTTAGAATGCACTGAATTACATAACTGGACAAATATTTACCCGTTAGTGGAATATGGACACTAAAACAATCTGCCAGGCTGTTTTTGGGCTTTTATTAGACCTTTAACCTTCTAAAATTGGTGCGGTTGAATCGCCACGTTCACATCCACAACGCTCTGATGCATTTTTATACGCCCACTTTTTAAGCTGACAAGTGGGATATTCCTTCCCTTGTAAACCTCTAAACAAGAGGATAAGGGGCATGGCCTAATAAGGGTTTACCCCGATGTATTTTTGCGTTTATCTAAAGCTTTTTGCTGGATTCGCAGGCCTTAGCGATTTGAGCGCGGCTCACGTGAGCCTAATCGGAGATTCCCTAAGGCACAAGTACGTCACCGCGGAGACGAGATAATTAGCCAGTGCATTAATTTGTGTGGGCAAGGTGAGGATAATGGCCCGTTCACTCTCACTCCCTTAGAATCATTTAAGGGCTGCTGAGACTTGTGGATGTCACCGTTTTGCACTTGGTGACATGGAATTAGTTGGATCAAAGTTTAGCAAAATGGCAATGTGAAAGGTGTACAAGCTCAGATAAAAAAAACAAAACAAACAAAAACAAAAACACTTGGATTTGACAACATGAGTGTATAATTGCTCCACACTTCAAAGCTGTTCCAGACCTGCTGGCTCCATTCAGTTGTTTCAGCCTTGCCTGAACGTGCCTCTGTTGGTCACGTGTGTCCTATTAAAATACTTTCCCGTGTTCTTTGGATCTAAAGGTCAAACACCTTAAAGTGGCTGGCATGACGTGGTGCTGAGCAACACACAAGATCCGTGTTTGCTAATGTAAACTGTTGCGTTGGACAAAAAAACGTTGTCCGCCATTTAGAGCAGGACACCGGTAAGGTGAGCCTAAAGCTGACCCAGACGGCGTGCTATGAGGAAAGCCTGGCAGTGGTGCTCTCCCTGATGACGCACTTTCCCCCAGGCGGCAATCTGGAGGATCCCTTATTAAGCCAAGTCGAGCTAAAGCCAGCTTGTTGCTGGTCTTGGGGTAAAAGGCCAAGCCTGGGGACAGCTGAAGGGAGCTCTCTGTTCCTCTTTGGTGCTTTACCTTAAACCTGTTGTCCACACAATATTTTTGCATCACAAAGAGCTTTTATTAAATGGATTATTTTATATTTAATTACGTCAACCGTAACTAACTAGTTCCAAAATTTTAAATTCATTTTTGACCAAAGTTTCATGGACATGACAAACGTACACGGAACTAAACCATAATCATAAAAGCTCCTCTCTGTTGCTTTACGTCCTTATTGCACATTGCTTTTCCTAATATAAGGTTCCATATGTTCTTCATGCTGCCCACAGTTGTAACTCTCTCTTGTATCCCTGTTTTTATCCTTGTGATGTGTGGCAGGCCAGTTTCTATGTGGGAACAAGCGCTGTGAGAAGCAGGAGGGTTTGAAGAGTTGGGAGGTGAACTTTGCCTATGTGGAGCGAGGCGAGAAGAGGAACGCTCTGGTCAAACTGCGTAAGCTGGGCACCCACCTAAGCTCCACTGCTATTAATCCTCTCCCTGTCTCTCTTTTCTGGCCCCAGAGTGGAGCTAATCTAATTACCGCAGACTTAAGGAAAGACCATCCGTGTCCATCGCTGTTCATGTGCGCTGCCCACCACCTTTTCTACGTCTTGCTTGTAGGCAGTGCTGACAGTAATGAATAGGAATTGAAGGTCTAGTAATTGACAGGTTGACGCTGCTCCCACAAACGCGTTCTTTCAGTCAAATGAGAAATTATAGTTTTTGTGAAAATACCGAAATGTAGTTTTTATTCAGTAATTTTTTGTTTTGTATGTAATCAGTGCTGGAATCATCTGATTGGTAAGTTAAGTAGAATTATTTCAGTGCTGTAAATTAGCTGAACTACATGATGAATGTACCCTAAGAGATTTGCCAGAATGTTTATCATACTCGCCATTTCTACAGACATTATGGCAAATAGAAAGCCTGTTAATATGCTGCCTCAAACTTTAATAAAGAGAGACAAATAGATGCAAACTAGTAGCGTTAACTTTCTGCCAGCCTGTCAATCTAGTCTTTATCCCTATAAACCTTGATAATACAGCAAAAAAGCTACAATCCCAACAGTGTGACCACACACATCAAACGAATGTCATTTGAAATGAATAATGCATTAAAGTTATGGATTTTGACAAAAAGTAAGCACTACAATTAATGATTACTTTGAATGGGATTTTTGCCAGCATTCTGTAAACTTGTCTAATCTCACAACAGCGCCTACAAAGAAAAGCACGGCCTTCTTTACAAGACACAGCATTCGATTCCGGTGAAATGCGGTGATTTTTTCTCTGTATGGTCTTAAATGGGTGTCTTTCTATGTAGATTTTGGCTCCAGTCTCACTCTTTTGTTCTGTAGGTCTCTGTCCAGAATGCTCCTTCAAACTGAACTATCACCACAAGTAAGGCTTGTGATTTTTAAACATCTCCACAGTTGCTGACTCATCCCTGATATCTTTCACTGGCAGACCATAGCATTTTTGGATACATGTTCGTTTTAAGCCGTTTTCTGGTTCTCTTTCAGGAGAAAGGAGGTCAAAGTTAAGAAAAAACGCAGACCAAGAGACGATGGAGATGAGCCGCAGGCAAAGAAATTCAAGTCGTCATCCCATTCTAAGAAACATAAACGCAAGGAGAAGCACAGACGCGAAAAGAGACCGAAAGGCAAGACGCACAAGTTCACAACCTGTGTTTGTTTTCACCTACCAGTGGTTTCCACTTTGCTTAGTTATTATAAGGCCACTGTATGTTCCATCATCCATCCAGCATGTTTGGCTGATGTTTATGATATGGATGGTTATGACACTAGGAATGAAATACGTTGCTGAGGGGCAGAGTGCTGCTGATGGCGTGCATAGGCAGATTCGCACTGCATGTATTTTCTGAAAAACACAGCTCGAAATCACGCCAGCACCAGTCTATGCTTGCGACATCTCATGTCATGTCTACGAAAGGGGATCCATTGATGCACATAGCTGAACATGTTGCAACCAGTGCTTGAACATTCAAAGAAACGTTTAAAGCACAGTTATTGATTACAGCACAGTTATTAACACAGATGTTACTTGGCTAATTCAAAGACATCTATGGCTTATGCCATAACTTGAAGCAGTCGTGCAACGGTAGTTCATGTGACCTGCTTATTTCCTCTGTCCACAGAGTACTCGTCGTCCAGTTCAGAAGATTCTGTGGAATCAGACAAAGGTTTGACCTCCCCGTCCTTCTTTTTTCTCACCACCACTAATCACAGGCTGTCATTTCATGGCTTTAGGACACGCATGAACTCTGTGAACAAAACAGGATTTGCCTCCTGCTTTCTGGGGCTCTTAAGTGATGCATTGGAAGGCTTGATTGCTGACAGTAGAGACATTAGTTGGGCATAGATCATTCAGTGATGGTATTCAGTTGGGACTGTGTCTTAGGTCACATACACGAACTTCAGCGGATAGTAATCTCCAAGCATGTTTAAGGTGGCATACAAACTGCATGAGCAGCAGCTTTGAAAGAAGCACAAGCCAGAATCTTTTCTTAGAGAAAGCATTGTAAGATAAGTCATGGGGGCAGTCATGGGCTGGAGGTTAGGGAACCAGCCTCGTAACCGGAAAGTCGCCGGTTCAATCCCTAAAGCCTTGTTTTGACTTGTTTGACAAACATGGTAAGAATTCTGAATTAATTGCAAGCTTGGTTGCATTTATTAGTCTGTAGATCAGTGACTGGGCTAGCAATCAGGATCGGTTGAGCACTGCAGGGATTCCCAGTGGTTGTATGAGACCGGAATGCTGCACAACGTGCCAAATAACATGTATTTTAGTTTTAGTCCAGGATGTCCCCGTAACTTAAATGTATGAATTTATGTAATGTGTTATTCCAAGTGATTTTCAAACAGTTCTATGGGCTCACTCATCATTAAATTCTCACACAGTGGAAAGGGTAGCTGGCATTTTCCAAAAAAATCTGGAAGATTTTGACAGCGGTGACAAAAATGACATTTATCACACAAGAAAAAAGGGCCCCAATGTAAACCTGGTTGACATAAGTGAGTTCTGAACTTGTGGCAGCATCACTGTGCCTTGAATCAAATCTTACCTCAGTGGGGTAGTTTGAAGATTTGTCTAAGCAACTCTTTGTTGTCTTCAAGGGGATGGTGAGGGCCCCTCAGAGTCCGAGCACTGGAAAGGCCCAGTTCCTGCTACAGGGGAGAAGTCACGGTGAGCACGTTGTTAAATGCTTTTAAATGGTATTGCGCCACATACGGCACTCGCATGTATGAAGGAAGCTTTTCCTGAGTGCGCCAATGTAAACAGCACACAGCCTCACCAAGAAAATTGTTGTTTCTCTTCCAGGGAGGAGGAGTTTGACGAGTACTTTGAGGACATGTTTCTCTGAGAACACTGGGCACACAGAACAATCTGGAAATGTAACTGCAAAGTTTTTGTATATAATCCATTGCTGTTCTGAGATCAGTGAACACTTTGAATAAAAACAAGGACCCTCTTTTGTTCATTGCTTAGTTCTTATGCTGTGCCTGTTTGACGTGGAATTCTGTTTCAACAGCTTTGGGTTGGAATGTTCAAGGGCCATGTTCATGTACTATTTGGATGCATAGGAAATAATAAGAATTCCAAGTAGAAACTCAAGTTTCACTGTAGCAGATGTAGGGCTAAAGTAATCGATGTACATTCATGAGCACCAAACTGAACACTGTGCCAGAACCCCACAGTCTGTGGTTTGGTGTATAGAACAACCATCACCCAAGAAGAGTTCTGCCCCATGACTCTTGTCTTTACTAGTCATCAGCGTTTTACTGCCTGCCAGCCTGCTTTCCTCGTAACTACACTTTCTTTCGATTACCAATTGAGCTGTAGGGCGAATTGACTGAACCAATCTGCCGGTCGACTTACCTGAGCCTCTTTACCACCGGCTGATCCAGCTTTGTTAACTAATCCCTCTGATGGAGAAGTCATGGGGCTGGCCAGTGCTTAAAAGTATTCCCAGTTCTCCGTGTATCCTATCAACAACCTGACAGAAATACCCGGGAACAGCTAGAAAAGACGGCTATCACGGGGGCAGTCATGGGCTGGAGGTTAGGGAACCAGCCTTGTGACCGGAAGGTCGCCGGTTCGATCCCCAGAGCCGACAGCACATGACTGAGGTGTCCTTGATCAAGACACCTAACCCCCAACAGCTCCCCGGGTGCTGCGGATTGGGCTGCCCACCGCTCTGGACAAGTGTGCTCACTGCCCCCTAGTGTGTGTGTGCTCACTAGTGTGTATGTGGTGTTTCACTTCACGGATGGGTCAAATGCGGAGGTGAAACTTCCCTGTTGTGGGACTAATAAGGGTCTCTTAATACAGTCAGCAGATAGTGAATCTTCAGACCATGGGTGACATTTGAACAATGCATTTATTTGTTTTCATGATTTACAGCATTTTACACAGTCAGTTAAATAAGAGGACACTGGATGGTAATTCTACAGTCTTTCAAGAGGATGATACATCAGTAGTACATGTCACAGTGGCTTGCATACACAACAAGCACAGAATGTACACAATTTGTGCCCATTCAGTGAGATTAACTTTTTTTATTTATTCATATCACAGTCCCTTCTGTCTGACCTGTCTTTAAATAGGATTAAGGGAAACGCCATTCTAGGGAAAGTGTTCTAGCTTCAGAATGGCCAGTTTATTTACCATTTAAAGGTCTAAACCGATTTGCCATCGGGTCACGGGTATACATTGCATAACATGAAAGGGTTTCTAGCACTGTGTTGGACAACAATATTAAAGCATTGTTTTCTGGTCCGGCAAGGTGTGGTCTGAGAACTACATTTGTGTTGGAGTCTCTCCACAATTACAGTTCATTTTTTTGACGCTCGTCTTTATCTACCGGCTGTGTCTCACTTGTCCTCAAATATGAGACAAAAAAAATACACCACCTTTGACCAGACTGTACCTGATTTCTAAATATGTGCTCCAGCTCACGGCGGACATGGAGAGCCTCCTGGGGCCTAGGTTATATAAGCATGGTATTTAAACAACAGAAAACAGTGAATCTCAGCTTCCTTTTATCTTAAGCCCAGCATTCTTTAGTAGTTCTTTAGCTTTGCCTGCTTTAATTGTCCCTTTAATAGCCCATTCCTTTTTTTTTGTGGTTTTACATGCGGATTTACCACCAATTTTTCCCATTAGGTAAACATTTAATGTCCTATCGTAAATGTATGTTCTATGTAACATGTCATATTTGTTGCGATCAAACGAAAACTTTTAACAACTATGATTTGACATACATTTAAGTCTCATTAAATAGTCAAAGTGGAAGGTCAAACATTCGGCCGCAACTGTCGCACGCAAAAATGCAGTCAACGGTGATTCTAGCGTCAGTGAGTTGCGGAGATCATGTTTTCAGTTTCATTACCTCTAAAGAGAAAAGCGTAGAAAAGGTAGACAGTTAACAGTGATTCAAAAATATATTGTCTCAATCATCATATACCTGTAATGTGCAAGACAAGGTAGGCTAAATAAATGAATACATTTTTCGTGAATCAAATTTGCCCTTGTTTGGTAACCGGCTCAAACTGTGTTGCTCCCTGTGTAAGTAACAGAACCTGTCTAAACTCTAGACATATTAAGTGTTATGGACCGCATCGGAATGGAAAATTCGCATGGACAGTAATTATTTCATTGCAAACATTAAACTTTCCCTGCTAAATGATAGTGCCTTAAA
>NC_051223.1:2703199-2720699 GCF_015220715.1 Pygocentrus nattereri | reverse complement strand
TGTATTAGTGTTACAAAGCAAAATATCAGTGTAATATGGCTTTAACTGAAACGTCAATAGTCTCTGAATTTGTTCTTCTCAGTGTGCATATCAATAAAATTAACGTTCTCAACTCGGCTGTTCGTGAAACAGTCCGGCGAGATGTGCTATAAGCAACACGATACTCCTTCGCGTTGAAGTACAGCATTTGGGTCTTCCTGGACGGCTAAATTTGCCACGCTTGCTTATCTGACCCTCAAGAGCTTGTCTATTTCTACGTTCTTCTCAACTGAAGAACTAATGAAGTAATAAAGTTGACAGTCTGCAAATTCCAACTCACATGTTGACGAAAGAGAATGGAATTACCTGCTGTTTTACAACAAGGATTGACACCTGTGCAGTCACGATTTAACTGGAATCAAGCATTTCCCAGGTTTATAATTTACAGCTTACAAGCTACTGAGTTTGACTGCACAGTTGCACCAAAGATGAAACTGACGAATAACTAAACAATCGGTGAAATCTGCATAAACTCATTGAGATCTGATCATATGCAACTTTGGTGAATAAGGGCAATAATGACGTAGATGCGAATGCTGTATATCTCTACATGGTGTGGAATGCTAATTTAGGTGTGATGGCTTTAATAGAAAAACAAAGGCTAACTACATGATAATTTCCTTCCTGGTAGGGTTGTTGGACACATAGGCGATGGCTTCTTTTTCATCTGGCATTGGTTCTGTGGCATCAACAATCTTCTGGAACATTGTTCTTTTCCTGTGAGGTAGTGAAACATCATCAGAGGATTCAGATTGACCAGCTCTTTCCATAAAGAACTGACATAAATCAGAGGAACAGCACTCACTTGAAGTACAAGGCCAGATCAGTGGCAATGATGCAAACGTCATGTAAGTGCTGGACAGTTTCAAACTGCCGTTTTTGTAGATTCTGGAAAATGTTCAAGTTCTGCATGGAATGAAATAATGAATTAGAATGATTAGGAATAAAATCAAGAGGAAAAAAAGCTTAACAAGTGTGAAATATTTCCAATACCTCTTCTGCCATGAGAGTCTTGCTATACTCAAGATGATGCCTCTCCAAGATAGAGGACCCATGAAGCTTGGCCAAAGGTGCAGCACTCCTACAGGGCATCATGAACAAATCCAGGTGACGTTTTTTATGACGTATAAAATGTAGTATAAGAATAAGTAAAAGGATCGCTAATTTCATACTTTGTCTGGTAGAGATTGTTGGTACCCCTGTGGTCGATATCGTGGCAAAAAGCAGCCGCTACCATTGCAAAGGCATCAAGGTCTGAGTAGTATTTTCTCAGCCTTCCGGTCTGTTTACAGAGGGAGAAACATAATGTATATCCATGGGATTATGACAGTCCATTTGATGGGAAAAAGTACTTTGTATGGTTCAAATCAATAACGCCTGCATACATGACAGGTACAATGTCCAGTGGTTGTTTGGGCCGTTTGCAAATCTCGCCGGAGAGAACTGGACATATTTTGGGCTCCTATGAACTTCCACCCAGTGGAAAGCCACGTGTTTGAAGGCCCGACCTTGATCTCTTCAAACACATGATGTCGTAGAAGTAACTGTTCAATCTGAACAGCCGGGTCTCTATGATTTTTTGACTTATTGCCAAACTGGCACACATTTCCTCTGATAACCAGATAATTGTCCAAATTCCAGCTGGATGATCAACTTCACAATTACGTGACACTCATTAGACCACTAGGCCGTTTCTGTTTTGCCAAAATATAGGCAGTTTTCTCAGCTCTGGTAACTAATGGGAAAACTATGTCTCAGTACTAAACAAAGGAAGAGATTTCAGAGCTGGTGTTTATAGAGATGCACAGATGGGTGTAGATCCTGGAACACATCAGATTCCACACTGAGGCTGCTGTACATGGAGGTTAGCTTTGAAACAGGGCTACTGTAACTCACCTGCAGTAAACAGAACATAGTCTGGCCCACATTGAAGCCATGCCTCCAGTTATGGTACGTAATGTCTCTGTAACCCTTCCTGACTGTGTACATCCATCTGGTCAGAATCTAAAGTGAAAGTTATTGGAAAAGAGTATAAATAGACATGAGGAACTCTAAGGAAGGATATCATCTTACTATGTTGCTGTGTTGGTACAAACTCTGTATATTACATGAAAACGACGACAGTAAAACCAAACACGTCTAACCTCTGCTGGCACTTTGAACTTCTCTACCACACCGAGTTCAAAGAAGCAGCGGATGCCACACTTGATAAGGTCGAACTCAGATAAAGGAAAGTCGCTGAAGTGGAATTCCAGCAGGTCCACATCCTTGGCTTCAGGTATGTTTGCTCTCTGTAGATTGGCATCGCATCATAGAAGTAAGGTGATAAACATATTATCATAGTATGACTGCAAACATTTGAGGAAATAAAAAAAAAAGAAGAAGAAACCAAGAAATCCTCCAGAGCGGTGATCCACATGAACCTCAACCTGCCACCAGGCGTTTTTAGAAATATATATTGAGTACAGCATTTGTATGAGCCTATGTGAGCTTATGGTTACGTCTACAAGTTTGCATAGTTAATAATTTGATTATGTACATAATCAATAAAGAAAAAAAGGCTTACCAAGAGTTTGTACATCTCTTTTTGATCACAGTCCTCTGGATCCATGTCAAACTTCTCCTTCGTGTTCTGCAAAGCAAAGATTAAGCATGCATGTAGCACGGCAGCAGTAACATTGACAAGACCTTATAATGGATCCATCAAGCAATGGCCTCACCAGAATCTCCTGGACCTCTGCCAAGGAGGCTCTAGTTTGGTACATCACCATCTCCTGTGCAATCTCCTTCTTCCATTCGGTTTTGTTCAGTTTGTCATATGTGTCACAGTTAAGCACTGACCATCCCAGGAACTGTGTGAGGGCCTGCAAGATGGTTTTGAAGAGCCAGAGATCAATCGTGCAAAAGCATAGAGTCAGAGGAATCATATCAACAAAGCAGCAGCTGTGGAGAAGGTAGTCTCACCTCAGTGATCTGCTCATCTTGCTCATCGAACGGCTTGCCATCTTTCCGGTTGAAGAACGTGGCGACGCCGACGACTTCCTCTTTTTTGTTCACAATGGGGAGGGACAAAACGTTCTTGATGATGAAACCTGTCTCATCAACTGCTGCTTTCTAAGATGGGGCAAAAAAACATGTTATAATGGTGGCTTCAAGCAGTGATTTCCATCTCTGGTCCTTTTTCTTGCTCTAACACATCTAATTAGCCTACTTGAGCAGAGGTGACTGTAAATAAAATGGGACAATGAAAAATCAAACAGCAGCGAGTGTCTCCAAGTCCTGCATATCTCCGGAATCACACAAGTGAATGTGAGTGAGTGAATGTGCTGATTTTTCAGTGCAGCACGTTAGAAGCACTTTTTCTAGTGTGATATTGCCGAAACTAATTATATGAAACATGGCCTCACACTCGAAATATCTGTTATGAAATGGAATTACACAATGGGATATTTATTGATGATATATACTGGACAGGTAGCGGGTCAAGAACGAGACTTTCTAAAAGGCCTACAGCTTGTGTTTTGGGAAGCCCACCTGGAACGCGAAGTAATCATCGGCAGCAACATTCATCATGTTACAAATCTGCAAATGGAAAACAAACATCATTCACTGTTTGCTGAACACAGAGATGTTCACGCTTTATGCTAAACGGCACCAAGTTATCACTTTGTTAATTAGCCAAAGACTCTCAGGTAAGGGCCAAACTATCGATACGAGAGTAAGATTTTGGACTCACAAAGGCATTCTCAGCCACGTAGGTTGGGAGGCCACTAACAAGGGCCCAGTGGTCTGCAGGAGGTCCCCTGCCAACAGGAAGAAATACAAGCTTTACGGGAGGCTGTGAAAAAAGTGTTGCTTTGAATGGATTCGAATGTGTACATCAGTGAAACACATCGCATCGACACAATTCTTATCAAAAGAAGGTGTACACACACGTACACACACACACACACACACACATACACATATATATATATATATATAGATGCTTTCAGAAGAAAACCTTGTATCTCCAAAATGGTAACTTTACAGAAGAAGGAAAAAAAACATGCTTTATTTTTAATGTAAGTGAATGGAACCAGAGTTCATTTTGTCATTTTGAGCCATTTATCTTGGTCTATTCATCATGAAATGTAAACACAATGTAAAACGCAACATGTTTTCAAATTATGACAAAAATGAAAAAAAAAAACTACAAAAATGGAGATACAAGATTTTCGTCCGACAACAGCGATATATATATATATACACAAATTTGAATAAAGAAACCTGAATAAAAACTTTTTTCCAGTATCACATCCTATGACTGTGATTTAGCCTGTTGTGCCCCATACAGTGGTCGACATTACGATGGATACTTACGGTATGACTTTGATCTCTTCTTTAGCCTCTAAGAGATAATCAATGATTTTGTAGAAGTTGACTTCCTGAGAAGAGCACATAAGGACATGTTACTTACACAGAATAATTCTGAGTCCATGACTTGACGAGTAAATAGGATTGGATGTTGGTGAATAGACACCTACCCTGCCGTCAGGTGTCTTGGGACCCTTATATGGTTCCACATCACCCAGTTTAACTGGCCACTCGTCATAGAATTCCTGAATCAACAGCATGACACAGAAGATGAGTTGGTAGGAGTCAGCCTGTTATGGGACATTGCATCATTAAACACCACTTAGTCAGTGGTGCCTGTACTGTATGAACCACGAACCTTCTCTTTGGTCATGTCCAGTAACCCCACAGAGTACCTCTCGCATTGGAGGTAGGTCCTCACAGTGTACAGAGCTTTGTGGAACTGTCGCTCAATGTCCGTCAGTTCTTCAAACACTTTGCTAGCGGACCAGAGAAGAACCTGTGGTATCAGAAGGGGGAAGAGGTGCTTGTGTGGCCATGTTCGCTTGGACTTCAATTGTTTTCAATGGCGTGTTGGTAACGTCTACTGAAGAGTTACCTGACTTCTTCTGGATTCCACATTCCACATATACTTGGTGTAATGCTGAAGAGCAACGACTGAGGCAAAGTTTAGATACTTGTTGAAGAGCTTGGAAGAAAACAGTATTCATGTTGTTAATATATCACTGCCAAACATAAACAAAGTCCTTTTATTGCCAGGAAAGTTAATGGCGCACGTGTAATTGCTTAAAAAAAGGAAGTTACTTGTACTAAGATTGGTTCTGGTGCCCGGCCTGAGTTCTGGTTTAGAACTTTAGTGCATTGGATTGAGGAAGCTGATGTCATTGCAGAGATTGTTGCCAGTGATTACTCTGCGTATTGTTCTCGGTTTGACCTGTAAGGTCTTACACCAGTTTTCTAACATGTTTTGTTCTTATATGGATAAAATATCCAACCTATCTATACTTACATCCTCATCTACTTTGGAGAATTCCGTGCCTCCAACTTTGTTCAGTGCCATCACGACTCCAAGAGGATCCTTTCCACTCAAAATGGGGGCAGCCAGCAAATTTTTGGTAGTGTACCCTGTCTGCTTATCCACAAAGTCGCTGAACTTGGGATTCTTGGGAAAACAGAAGAAAGCTTCAACTGAGCGTCAGTTAAACTTGACTTAATTGTTTATATCCGCATGATTATCAAAATACACTAATGATACACAAATACTTTCCACATTTCCATATCGTTCACTGTGGAATGCGCTCTGATGCTGGAACCATTTCAAAGACAAATGTAGGTTCATTATTCTCGGCCAGTAGGATTTACTTCTTAAATAAACTTCAGGTACATTTCGAATTTACTGTGAAAACTGTAAAAAGTGCTGCACTTGGTAAAAACCTTCATATGTACATATATACAGACTAAAGTACAATTAGGCTAACGAATTTAAAATGTTTATTCAAATCTGTTGTGGATAGTTGTTCATGACTGAAATGGAAAAGATCAGAACCTGGAGGTCCCAGCCTGTTTCTATATTGTCATCCAGAGATGAAGCGCTTAAGACCGAACCACACATTTGATTACAACTATAGTTTTGATATACAATGAGGGAGGGACCAAAGCTACAGTGTATTGTCCGTCTTATTTTCTTTATATTTTTGCTATTATTTAATTACAATGTAAGCCCACCCTCCCAAAAACCCCCCATCTAATTAGGGCTCTAATCTGGTCTATCTTGGTGCCTATTTATGCCGCTTGGCTGTAGCTCTAACAGTTGTTAATCAGATTGACTTGCCTTTTAACTGTCAGAACAGTTTACAGTGCTCATTTCACTTTCATTATGTAATGGGGGAAAAAGAGGTGTCATCTATTTGTAGCAAATAACGTTTCATCCTAAAAATGTAATGAATTTCAGTTCATTACAGAATAAACACATTTCTACAAAGCCGGTTACTTTCTGCTTTAGTTCCAAATTTAGTTCCACTAATAAATACAAAATAAGAGAAGCTAACTTTTACCAAACTGTTTGGTACATATGGTATGGTTATAATTGTAATGTTATACATTGTATAAATTACTTCATGCATGAATTTGGGTTTATAATTTGGTCTAAAATTCTGATTGCTGATATTTTTTTAGGTATTTTTAGGTACAGGATTTTTCGTTTTATATGCCTGACAAAAAGTCAATCAAACATTATACTAATAGGATATATATATATATATATATTATACACAGATGGCAATTTTTTGTGATTTTAACTTGATGAATAAACATTTCTGTTCTATGTGTCTAACACTAAGCAAAAAGAACAGCTGTACCAATCTAATTGTTCCACCTACCTGCTTCACATCTGGAACGTTAACTCCTTTTTTGCTCGTGGCCAGCAGCCCAACTATGCCAACATCAGTGGGGAAGACAATTTCGGCCAAAGGGTTTACCAGATTGGTCTCATATTTGGAGGTAGGGGTGACATCGAAAAGACATGTGGCCAGCTCAGGGATTCCGTTTCTAGCCCGGACTACGAAGTAGCTGCAGCGGTCCGCGTTCACCAACAAGCATATCCGTTGCAGGACCTTGTGCATGCTCTTCTCCATGGCCTCCTCAGTCTGCAGCTCCTTGATCAGGTCAAATATGATGGTGGCCTCCTGGATCTGAGACACATCTTTGTACGAGGACGGGTCTTTGATGTCAAGGTTTTCACGGAAAGCGGCTGTGATGACCTCCACCCGTACCTTCTTGTCATAATACTCTTTGGCAAACTGGGGGTTGTTCTCCAAATACTTTTCCACACTGTCCTTGTCTGCCATTTTGTACAACAGGTGCGGACACTCTTCCTAGGGTATCGAGGGCTGTTTCCCACAGAAAGACCGAAAGAAAGCACCAAAAGCTCAGTGGCCCTCTCTGTCACCGAGCTGCATCCTCCACTGCCGTGCTGTAGCAACCAGAAGAGAAAAGCCTCCTGATCTTCTCTGGCAAGCTGGCAGACTATACAGTGGCTTACAGGGCTGAAGGGATCAAAGTGGCTGCTAATTAAAGTGACGTCATGACATTAACCCCCCCCCCACAAGCTTTCTTAACCTGCAAATCCCCCATGCTGATCATTTTATATTGGGCAATCCAATCAGAGGCAAAGGCTCTTGTTTTATGCTGCAGAGAAATTGCCCCTAAGCATTAATGCATTAATGTAACACAAAGATTTTGGTTCAAGAGATTTGCTCCATCCTCGTGTCGATGACATGTTGGGTGAAAAAAAAGCTGAGGAGCTGGAGAAAGTTGGAGAAATAGGGTTATCACTAAATACCCTAAGAACAGTACCCAACTATATACAAATAGACAAGCATTAGGAGAACAACCTCCAGCTTGGAGAATGCATGTAGAAAACGAGTGTATTGTAGTCTATGGGTATTCCAATGGTTTTAACTACTGCATATTAATATTAGTATCAATGCCTAAGATTCAATTGCTGCTTTGGATCACTGCTGTCCTCAAAAGACTTGCCAAGAAATTCACTGCCCTGTTCTGACTAAGTCCTATAATGAGAAAGAAAGTACTCAGAAGTTTGCTAAATGTCTTTTTTTACACTGTCTGCTAGTGGGTGGACTCCAATGAGCTATTTCTAACAATGGGATTAGTCTGCTGGATATAAAAAAGGGGGTCAACGACTTTTCTTCAGTCTTGATGGGAAGAAGAGAGCGGACAGTAGTTGGAGAGCAGAAAGCTTTGTAACTTTTATGCCTGGCACAACAAATCCAGGATTAAGTAAAAGTGATTACTAGGATGTCCTCTCTTGAAGAGGGTTTTGGCACAGTGGATTGGTTACACGTCAAAGTTTACTGGGTGGAGTCAAAAAATAAATAAAAAAAGATGTAACGCACACATACAGTATATATCGCTGCTGTCGGAAGAAAACCTCGTATCTCCAAAATAGCAACTTTACAGGAGAAGGAAAAAACATACTTCACTTTCAATGTAAGTCAATGGAACCAGAATTTTTCCCATGTGATTTTGGGCAATTTCTTTTAGGCCACTCGAAATTTACGAAACAATGTAAAGAGTAACAGATGCTTTCAAATTATGTCAAAAAGATTTCACTTTCAAAAATGATGGGTAAATTAACAACACACCGTCATGGTGTTAAAATAAGATGTGACTAAGGTGAAAAAACACCTGAACACACTCTCAGAAAAAAAGGTTCACCACTGTCACTGGGGCAGCACCCTTTTTGTCACTGTGGTGGGACCCTCAGGGGTGCATCCCAGTACCTTTAGTCAGGGAACACAACTGAACCATAATCCACTGAAATGATATTTTCTAAGTTGTGCTGACTCCACACACCCCGCCTCGTCTCGCCTCCAGGCTTTTATTTTATTGTTCTGATTTAAAACATTAGTTTATAAAAAGATACAAATATCTACTTCTCCACTGGAAAAACGTATGTAAGGTACACAACTGGACCTTAAAACCGCTGTCGCACCTTTGAGGGCTTAGCTTGATGAACGAATCATGTACCTGCATAGTACCTTCATTTCTAACAGTGCAGAATCTGCAAAATGATGCTCACATTCGAATACGATTTGAACCAGTTCCAGAGACAAAACAAGAGCATGAGAACTGGGTTTGAGCAGAGATGATGGTCATTCTTATTACAGTAAGCCCCAGCTATACGAAAGCTGCGGTGGCAGTTAGCAGTAGGCAAACATGATTGAATATTTCAGCCTGTGGTGCCTCAAACTACCTTTGCAAGAACATGCACAGCACTTCTTTCCACAGCACCCGCAGCATTCCATCACCGCTAAAAGACAGGCAGTAAATCTAAGGCCACACCCTCTTTCTATGAGAGCAAAACAGAGAAGGATGGAGGGGAGAGGGAGCGGGGCAAGCAGAGCTTTTTTCAGCTTTTAGCCAGCAAGAAAAACACTCTCCATGTGTCATCAAACTTTGTCAAAGTTAATTTCTTGCTCAAAGGCATGTTCGGGAATGTCTGTATATGCAGCGGACAAGAACACAAGAACTTGCTAACCTTGTGGGAGGAGAAGGTAAAATGTTTGCACATATTTATATATATATCACTGCTGTTGGAAGAAAACCTCCAAAAATCTCCAAAATAGTAAATTTACAGGAGAAGGAAAAAACATACTTCACTTTCAATGTAAGTCAATGGAACCAGAATTTTTCCCATGTCATTTTGGGTCATTTCTTTTAGGCCACTCATCACAAAATTTACAAACAATGTAAAGAGTAACAGATACTTTCAAATTATGTCAAAAACTGAAAAATGACAAAAGGTTTTCTTCTGACAGCAATATATATATATTGGGGGATATATTATATACAGGATCTGCTGTTGCGAATAAAAATCCCTGATCGTATTACACACAATGAAATGGTGTGGTGAAGGTGTTTGGATATAGGGGGAATGTGGGCCATGCATCATCTCCAGCGTTATTTCCTCACTCAGCCAGGTTACATAAGAAACACATGTTATTTGTCGAGCTGAGATGGGGCCCCTTACTCAGGTCATTGGCAGAGGAGAAACCAACGAACTTTACTCAGAGCTAACATATGGCAGGCAAGGCTGCAAGACCCCAGCAGCACGCCGCTCACACCAGAGAGCAACAGAAAGAATCATGAGATATCAGCACACAGGTGCTGACCTAGAACCAGATACAGGTAAAAAAAAAAAAACAGCACTGCTGTAAAAACGTGTGGATCCTGGGACTCAGACATGAAGAATTTTACTTTGATTGAATTCGGCCCATCCTTGCGTAGAAATGACAGCTAGAGGCCTCCTAGTTGTTCCACCACTTTTCACCTTTTTGGAAGTAAGTGGAGTAAATATGGAGAAAGTCAACAACAAGTAAGGTAAAAAAAAAATCACCTAGAACACGAGCCATAGGCGGCGTATACGTTCCAGATGTTTCTCTTAACTTTAAAGTGTTTTCATAACCTGGTTATGCAACAGCACTTTGAGGAGGTACGGAGGGGGGGGGCGGGTTCTCAGAGCTTCGTTAGGAGTTGGGAAAAAAAAAGAATAAAACAATCCAATGAAAGAAAGCTTGAGGGAAGAGTTTAGGGGTGGGATTGTGAAATTGCTTGCAGGTGGGTACATGCCCTATTTAAGCCCCGTACATGGTAAACAAGCCACAGTGCTGCACTGATACACATCTAGTACGGTCCGAAAAAAGGTACAGGCTATGAGGCTTTTGTGATTTTTAGGAACCATCTGGAAAACATTTACCAAGCTAGTCGTTAAGTTGTTTTCCACTTGCACAGCAAACAGCTCTGAATGTAGACAGAGTGGACTTTGGAGGTCATACTGAATTGATGTCTTTATTTGTTGGTCCTGTTTTTGCAGGTACTGTGGACAGCAACATGCTGAGGTTCTTTATGGCTTTCTGTGTCCTGGCAACAGGCTGGGCGCAAGAGTGTGTGGTCGATCAAATTCCAGTCAAAGAGGGCTTTGACAAATACAGGGTAAGTAATGCTCATAAATCCAATATACATGCTTTTCTGACAGTTGAATGTGAGCATTTTGTCTGACGGTCACCTTTCATCTCACAGTTCCAAGGAACATGGTACGCTGTAGCCAAGAAAGACCCAGTGGGACTTTTCCTGCTGGACAATGTTGTCGCCAGCTACAAAGTGGAGGATGATGGTAAAATGACAGCCACTGCTGTTGGCAGAGTCATCATTCTGAAGTAAGTTCAAGACAGTTTTCCTAGAGCCTGTTTTCCTTTGTCTATTGCACCTCTTCATGCACGCTGAGTGTACTTTCCTGATTTTTCACACTTCAGCAACTGGGAGACCTGTGCTAACATGTTTGGCTCATTAGAGGACACCTCAGACCCTGCCAAGTTCAAGCTGAGATACTGGGGAGCAGCTGCATACCTACAGTCTGGATGTAAGCTAAACTAGAACTGGTGGACTATTTATCACCATTACTGGGTCAAACTGATGCTCATATAAGAACCGTACTCGTAAGACTTCTGCAATAAGGAAAGACCATCACAAATGAACTGCTTTAAAAATGTTAATCCGTTCTTCTGATTAAATCGCCTGGGGTCTGTATTTCACTGCAAGACTGCATAATTTAAGCCAAACTCTCTATTGCAAAACTCGCAACTCTGCATTCTACCCACAGTTCAATGACCACTCTTATCTCGTTTGTGACCTTCCTGCCAGATGATGACCACTGGATCATTGATACGGACTACGACAACTATGCCATCCACTACTCATGCAGAGCGTTGGACGCTGATGGCACCTGCCTGGACGGCTACTCCTTCATTTTCTCCCGTCACCCTACTGGCCTGAGGCCAGAGGACCAGAAAATTGTGACCCAGAAGAAACAGGAAATGTGCTTTCTGGGCAAATACAGGAGGGTCGCACACAACGGTACTTTATTATTTTTTTCCTTAATGTGATTGACAAACCATTGACCAGATGACACAAATGTAAGGACATCAACATACTGAATAACTGCACTCTTTTCTTTGTCTTCGCAGGTTTCTGTGCCTGAAGTGTTCCTGTTCAACACTGGCAAGAATGTAAACTCTTCTTTTCCAGCTGTAGTAGCAATGTAAATAAAACTGTCAGTCAATCTCAAGCTAACCCACTTTCAATTCTGTATAACTGTAAAAGTAAACGCTTTGTATGTGGCTGATAAACCGTGTGAAAATGCCATGGTTGTATCACGTAGCCTGGACTACTTTTTAAAATAAAGTATTCTTCACGAAAACAATTGGGACTCATTGCTAATGCAATCAACAGACGGTTCACTGTCGCAGCCACAAACGGCCTCCAACGTGTAAATGCAACCGACCTCAGGAGCGTGTGAACGGCCTGCGGCACGTCCAGAAAAATCAGACTGGCTGGACAATTTGCAGTCTTGATATGGATGGATATGCTGTGCTAGTCTGTAGGCTGATGAATATGAGAAAAGCATCAACCTGCACAAAGTAGAGAAACACTACAGGACCTCTTGCCTTCTTTTAAATCATGAAAGGGAAAAAATGCATTTTTAACAGAGTAGGTTTTAATAAGTTTTCTTTTATAAAGCCATGACAAATTACATCAAAGGGAGGAAATGCAAGCTTCAGTACTATTAAATGTTTTTGCAAACCACCAAAAAAAGAAAAAAAAAGAAAAAAAAAGTTCATTTACATGTAAACAAGCTAGATACTCTCAAGCATTTGACAGTGCATGAAGACTGAAGTTTTTTGTAATTGCCACCTCCTTTCCTCTTTATTCACTTACTTGCTAGTTAGTGGAGGCCCCCTACCTGAGAGTTGTCACAGACAGTGCGAGCCTGCTTTTAGCTCGACTTCTGTAGCCACACTAATCCCCCTGCTTTAAATGGGTGTAATGCGAGGATTTACACATGCAATCTAATTCAAGTAAAGTCAGGACAGCCTGCTGAAAGTGAGTCTATCCAGGTCAACGAACATTTCAGAGGCACCATTGGGTTACAAGGAGGTAGGACAGGGGCAGGACCTTGACATAAGGAGCCGTTTTCCCTGTTTTGTTTTTTTTATTTTTTTTACTGACTTCACACTGATTGAATTCTTCATGTCGATTCATCTCAGATTTTACCATTTGACTTGAACAGTTCAGTCAATTAAATCAACTCAAGCAATGAAAAGTGCTCTTTGATATCACGTTACAGCAGGGAAGGGCAGAATTGCTCCAGTTTTCTCAAAGTTTCAGTCACTGCCTCTAGTCAGTCCTATAATGGCACAAACCTGTCTGATCAGATTACTGAGATACATGGCTTCCTCTGCAAACAACGCCGGCCAGAAAAGACCGACAGAATAAACCCAGCACTGTGCCAGGGGACAAGAGCTAATCAGGCCTTTCCTGTACAGAGCATCCATGATATCTGTACATTCGGCCATTCAGGTGGACCTCCAGGTACTAGTAAGACTGCGAGGAGTTATATTTTGTACTTGCTCTGTTGAAACATGCACAACTAAAATAATCTTGCACAGAAACACACGACATGGTATTATAACCTCAGCACAACAGGAAAATCTTGCGTCTCACGTTGCATAAAAAGTCCAAGTTCTCTCCCTTACGGCCTCGTGTTCACACGCATGATCTGAAAGCTGTTTCTTCCATTCAAAAGATACATATTAATAAAAAAAGTACATCATGAAATACAGTCACATCACCCCAAGAGACAAGTGTAAAATAAAAATGTTTAAAAATGCCCCGCTTAAACTGACAAGACCGATTAATTCAAATAAATCATTATTGTATTTATTATTATCATCATCACTATCATTATTATTCAATATCAATATTATTATTATTATAATATCATCAATAATAAAAGTAATCTACATAGTAATAATAATTAATCTACATAGTAATAATAATTAATCTACATAGTAATAATAATAAATAATAATAAGAATAATAAATACCAGGAAAGTTCTTTGGAATATCAAAATACTTATCTGATAAAACTATATCACATTCCAAATCAGAACAGAGAAAACTTAAAAAAAAAAAAAAAAAAAAAAAGTAGTCACGATGTTAAATATCAAATCCCTCTTTTCCTTCAGTGAATAAGTTCTGCGTTTTAGTTGAAACAGCACTCTAGGTGCACGAGCAGTTCTCTATGTTGGCTGGTGGGGTATGATGCCCTGCAGTTGGGGCATTCCAGGAAACTCTCATCCAGTGCGTTGTAAGTCTTTGTTGAAGACACTGTGGTCAGGATCTGGTCCTGAGCATCCAGCCTGCTGTATGAGCTCGGCTCAGAGAAACGGGCTTCTCTCTGCTGTTTCTGTTGAGAAGAAGTTTTACAGTTAAAGCGATGCTTCTACCAAAAACATGACCTACAGTTTTTCCCTTTCGTGTTTCATTTCAGGCCATGCTTTTGATGGATTAGTTGGTCTACCACAATAACCAGCTTCATCAAACTCCCAACAACCAACGTTGGTTGTCTGCCAGCTTAAGCGGGTGTGTTTTCACCTAGTCCAGCTGGATGTCCAGCTCGTCAACCACCTTTACTATAAAAGGCCAGCTTAGACCAACTGAAACTAAAAAAGGCTGATATCACTCCCACTTATTTCAGAGTAGTCCATTCAACCCAGATAACTCAATACACTATGTATTAAAAAAAAAAAAAAAAAAAAAAAAAAAAGTTTATATGCATTTCCATTTTCTGACACTTTTTTTGTATTGATCCAAAGATTACTTCGAATTTACAGGGCTAAAATGTCTACACCATAGTTCAAATGGTGCATACAGTAGATTGTCAGATTTAGGACAGTAAGGCAGCTAACTAAGGGTAACTGACTGAGATGAACTCTGTTGTGCAACAAAAGCAAATTAATAGAGTTTAATGCCCTGTTTTTTTTGGACTAATAGCCTTAGGCTCCCCTAAAAATCATCCATTTTCACCAGTAAAGCAGTGAACGCACCAATGTTTGCGTGGCTTTATGCGGCCATTGACTGCGTATTTCTGAGGCGTGGCGTTTCAAATGCAGCATTATCTGTGATTGCTTTTATGTCCAAGACATGATAGACCTTAAAAAAAAAATTTTTGTTTTATTAACAGAACAGAAAGCTCACATCAGTCATGGCCAAAACCATTTGCATTATTCTCAGTACGATGTAGGCTTAAAAAAAATTTATACAGGTCAACTCACATTATTATGCATAGCTCATTAGGGAAGTCGTGTTGTGAGTTGGCTTGGTCTGGATATAAGGTGTGGAAGGCACCTTCAACCGAGTGGGTATGAATCCATCCTTGCACATCATGTGCACCCATACATTATGATCGTCTTCCAGCAAGACAATGAGACGTCACACGGCTAGAAACGTCCAACATTGGCTGGAAATGTATGACAGATTTGAACCCAATCGAGCATCTGTGAGACCTTGACTGTCAGGTTTGCTCTATGGATCCTCCCACACACCCTGCAGCAGATGTGGGATTCACTGCAGTCAACATGGCTCCAGATACCGGTGATAACCTACCAGGACCTTACCGAGTCACTCCCAGCCCGTCTAGCTACTGTCTGTGCTGTCCACAGTGGTTACTTGGTGGATATTAGCTGGTGGTTATAATAATGTGACTCAACTGCGTATAATTTTTTTAAAAAGCACAAATATCGGATTGGTACCGAGAGATATGGTGGTATAATGGTAGGAGAAAAACTGGAAACTGATCCCATCACATGTTGTACCAAAGCAAAGTTATCAGTTCACTGTACACTAGAGCTCTGCATTCCCGCAGGACGCCCGCATGACCCACCCACAATATATTGCACCGTAGGGCTAATTTTCAGTGTCATGTACAGCAGCAGGTGGTTAACCAGCCCAGTGCAGATGGGAAAGTCTCCAATTAATGATTAGCTAAACAATATGAAAACAATTACTTAATAGTTAGTAATTATAAATAAAATCGAACAGCAAAAGACAGAAAACATTCTTAATAGTAGTGAAGCAACAAATCATGTGAACAGACCCTTTAAACGTTCAGAAAGGCAAAGCTGTTAAAAGCCTATTACTAAACGCAAATATACAACAACAGTGAATAAAAGGCGTATCCAACATCTAGCAGGCTAATGTGTCTAACGCAGAGGAAAAACTTCGACATTTGCACCCACCCATCTTTCTGATTCAATATAGCAAGCAATCAAGGTGCTTAGATTGGGCATCTACCATCAGCCCAAAGGTTGGTAATGTGGGAAAGTTACTTGCAGACTTACTGTGAACTCAAGACGAGTGATTTGTTCTCTGGCTTTGCGAAGCTCCTTCAGAACTTTATGTAGCTGATGCTGTAGACTCTGTCGGTCTAACTTCTCATTCTCAAAGTCTTTGGTGGAGATCTGGATCTGCCGAATGAAGATGGAAGTGCTTAGGAGACTCCTACAGACATCGATCTGGTATGAGGACAAACATCCAGTCAATAAAATGCTACGTTTCATACCTGTTGCTCCAGAAGAGTAATTCTTTGTTGCTCGTCATGCTGTTTCAGTAGGGATTTCTGCAGCAGGTTCACCTTTCAACAGAGAAAATGGTTACACTTGTATGCAGACAATCTGTAATAACCAATCTGGTCTGTGGTAATAAGCAAAACAGCGTGGACAGGAGGATAAAAGTAAGATTTTAGAACGTAACGGCGTTAATGGAAAAGCATAATTTAAACATGCATGTTAAGAACGATTTCAAAATGTAGCTTCTTTCTTCGGCCAACAGTGTTTATTTTTCTCTTTATGATATGAAATATTCTGACACCAGTGCAAACTGAAATTAATCACGCTGCGCTGTGGATGTGATATTATGGCAGTACTATTACACTGTCCAATTTGTATAGGCTACAATGATCAAATGCGCATGCATGGTCAAGCTACCTGCAGCAGCAGCTCAGCTGCTCTTTTCCTCTCCTCATCTAGTCTACCATCAGCCGCGTTCACGTCATTTTGCAGTCTGGCTGTTCGCTCGGCCGCCAGCTTCCTCTCATCAGTAAGCATCTGTTGGACGCTCCTCCGCTCCTCTTGTGCTCGTGCAACCTCCCGACTCCTGTCCTCAAATCGGGCCCTCAGCTCCTTCAGCTCAGCCTGCAACTGGCTGGACCTTCCTCTCTCTTCCTGTAGCTCCTGTCGCACTACCTGCAGCACTTGCTCCTGATCTTGCTTAGCAGGGGGTAATGACTGGTCTGTGCCAAAATAGAGAAATACATGAGGGTAGTTCAGCTCCAAATTGACACCACAATCTGCACATTTGCACAGGAATCCTGTGTCACTTAAATCAAGACTTTTTGCTTCTTTAGGGTTGCAATGTAGCTACAAGTCTAATGCAGCAATCAAGTAACACAAGCCTATACCCTATTAACTGTGCAAGCAACTATAGCATTGTGCCAATTGCATGGCTAGTATCACAGATGCCAAATTGTGGCATAATCTCAAATAGATTTGCTTGTGTGGTCCCTTACACCTCATTTTCTAAGACCGTGTTCTCTATATAACGGACAAAAATGCATTGCATAATTACGAACGGCAGTAACACTGAATTTTCTCTGTACTTTGTCAGTTTTTAGGGCCAACATTAAGTC